>NC_083624.1:4434747-4524747 GCF_963584025.1 Labrus mixtus
CCACCAAGAGAACAACCAGGTAGAATGCAGAAAACTGAGCAGATGTAAAGAATAAGAATAGGATAGGGTTTAGATTCCTCTTTCAGAACATTGTCCAAACTTGTGTTTCAATATGATGGTGTATGAAGCATTCCAGATGTGGCAGTAATTAGTAATTAGGAATTCAAGTAGTGGTCAAATGCAAAAATAACTTTAGCCTAAATTAGATTTTATATAACTTCCTTTTTTTAAAGATATTTTTTTGGGGGGGCTTGTCATGACTTTATTGAGAGGACAGGACGGTGTGTAGGTGAAGAAGCTGGGATGAGAAAGTGGGTGATGACGTACAGTAAATGATGGAAGCTGGGAATTCAGGATCTCTGAGAACAAATAACCAAGCAGCTCTTTCAGAGTTTGTGTAGATTTCCTACCATTAATTAAATATTTGAATCCCATAGATTAATCTGTTTTTATCTGTTTTTATCTTACATCAAAACCTGAACTAGTATCTAAATAAAGAAATATCCAAGAAGATAGCCTACATTAAGAAAGCAATGTTCACTTTCTACTGTATCCATCTTAACCCTGTGCTTTTGTGACAAACAGCTACAGCTCCTACTCTGATGATATCCCCTCCTCTCGCACCACCTCCTACACCGTCAGCACCACCAAGTCGAGGTAATCATTTTGATACCAAACCTCATGCATCAATGTCCCCTATCTATGCCAACAAATAACACAATCTCTGCAATCTTTTTAATCTTCTTAATAATGTATTCTTTGTTTCCTTATAGTGACATCTATGATAACGACAGTAAAGGCTACTCTTACACCAAACCAGAATCCAGGTAGGAAACAGAATGAGGAGCAAATTAAGACTGTACACATTATTTTTGTTCTCCATGAAACATGAAGTTTTGTATATTCCAAATCTTGCAAATAATCTGTGGCTCATTTTGTCTTTGTATAGCTATGAGTACACCAGTATCACCAGTCCAACTTCCTACTCCTCAAACACCTACAGGAGCAGCAGGTATTTAATCATGTTCACGGGGGGGGGGTTAGGGTTAGTATTGGTGTGGAAATAATACTTTACTCGTAGTGCAAGACTTTGTTACTTGACAAGCTGATAACCGTTTGACTCTCACAGCAGGTCGGATGACAGTTTGACGGATCCGATATACTCGAAATCCTCAAAGAGTCTGTATGCACCTTCTGACAGGTATGAACTTTAACTTCAACTTTATAGTCCCCGAAGGGAAATTTGATTTTCAGCCAGGTGAAAATAAATAGAAAACACAGGAACATAGACTCAGACAACATTACATTATGGCCCCATACAGAAAAAGAAGTTCACATTGAAGTTTGTTTTAGGGTGTTTGTGTAACTAACAAGTTGTAACCATGGATCTATAGCAATGCATATCCACTCTGAGCTTTTGCCAAGCCATTGTTTCTACAATTCTACATCTCTACAATTCACTCAGCAGACACTTTTATCCAAAGCGACGTACATCAGAGAGTAAGAACAACACAAGCAAGGATCTAGAAAAAAGGGAACAATGTCAGTAAGAGCAAACGATCAGCTTTGAGTCTGATTGGACACACAGGTGCTGACAGGAAGTGACCAGAGGCAAAGCACAACATTGAGGGCAGTTCTTGAGAGCTCTAATCAGTATAGAAACCATCTTATAAGTCGTCGTTATCAAACAAAAAACCATCGTCACTACCATCATCATCATCAATAATATGGAGACCATCATCATTAAGTTAGTAGGTATTCATGAAAGAGCTGGGTCTTTAGCTTTTTCTTAAAGGTGCAGAGGGACTCTGCAGATCCAATGGAGTTTTGAAGTTCATTCCACCACCGGGGGGCGACAGAGGAGAAGAGTCTAGTCACTGTTGCCACAGTCAAGAGTGAAACTGATTGAATATATACCATAATGTATTTTTTAAATACTGTGAAAAACGTTAGCTGCTTTCGGTTTCCATTCAGGACCGTTCTTGAGAAAGACCTGTGCAGCTACTGCCGTAAACCTTTCACGGGCGATGCCAAGATGGTCCTGGACGACATGCAGATCAACTGCCACGCTACCTGCTTCAAAGTAAGCAGATGAGTTTACGTTTGATTATTCTCCCATCACAATCAGCACGCGTTTTGTAACCAGCCTTGTTAGTTGACTCGGCTGACCGCTCAGTGTGTATCTCTGTCCTCATGCGAGTGTTTGTCTGTGTTCCTGCAGTGTCAGGTGTGTAACAACACTCTGGCACATCTGAAAGCTGGGGACAGCATGTGGGTCTACAAACACATGGTGCACTGTGAAAACTGCTTTGAGAACACAAGAGGTAAAAGTTTACTTCAGATTTTTTTTTACTTTTTGGAATATCCAAAGCCTAAACGTTCCAATGTATTTCTTTAATTTCTCTTTGCTGAATAATGATGGAAACATGTAGGATAAAATATATACTCTATTTTTTTTCCTCACAGAGAGATGGCGACGCTGAGTTTCTCCCAGGTCACTGGAAATATATAACAAGCAGCCATAAGAACATATTATTAAAAATCAAACTGTTAAATGTTTATCAATATTTTTGGGTATCATGGGATCTACTGTACTTATATTACTACTAATAGTATAGTATAGTACTAATATTTTTACAAGCTTGCAGAGTTTTTTCTGTGTTGTTTAACAAATGGCATAATGAATATACATTTTTTTGTAACATTCTGCAATATTGAAGCTTGTTGTAACTGTGTTCTTAACATCATTGTCTCTGTTCCCCTTTATAAATCTGAGATAGCTTACATTCACTTTTTATCCTACTACCTTTAAGGGGCACTTTTGTGTTTGACATGATAGGAGATACTGCAAGATATAGGGCCGGGGGCTTTTTCTTTGTGCAATAAAGGCAATCAATTTACTCGAAACTCAGATTGGTAAAATGTGTCAAATTTGTCTGTGTTTAGTTATCTTGTTTATGTTTTTAAATTAATATAAATATGTGAAAATCTGTAACTTTTTTTTTTCTTTTACACTTCAATCTTCAGTTTTGACCATAGACTGTATATTATTATTTACAGTCTATGGTTTTGACACAACATTAAGTTTGAAAATCTTGGAAACCTTTAGTAATGAATGAAAACGTAATTGGATATTCCCACACCAAAATTGTAGCCTATTCTCTTTTACTTGTTTTTTTTTTCTTTTTTTTAACTTTATTGGTGACATTTAGGCTACATGACAGGGAAGACAAAGAAAATACAGACAATGTAAACGTTTAACAATAATGGTTACAGTAATGTATGGATAATAGGACTAGTCTGGGATTAGAGATATCATTCTGGTAGATAAACAAGGGAGGGTGGAAAATAAATTTAAAAAATAAAAATAAAAATAAATAAATAAATAAAATAAAATAAAATAAAATAAAAAATAAAAAATAAAAAATAAAAAATAAAATAAAATAAAATAAAATAAAATAAAATAAAATAAAATAAAATAAAACATTATTGTAAAAAATTAACTGGTGTTTTGTTTGAAGGAAGTGAAGATAAATGTGTTATGTGGTCTGAACACGGCTTTTATAAAGAGCGAGAGTTTAACATTTGTTGTCGAGAGCAAGAAAAAAAAAGATATAAAATGATATCTTAAAATTAAGCAGCTCTGGGAAATTTTGACAAAGTTCTCATCTTCTTAAATAGAAAAATCAACTATGTCTGTGGTCGAGAAATTACTTTGGACTCAAAAATGATAAGATTTAGCTGTGTCATGTGTTTGTCCACCTGAGGACAATAACTAAAACCACATCAATAAATAGGAATAAAATGTCCCTTTAACATTTTTAGGTGTGTATACGAGCAAATGCTGATTACATGATCTATACATAATAAGATAGGTCTATAACATCAAGGAAATGCATACTCTGTGTACCAACCAGTATTAGGCTAATGTGTGTTCAAAGTACCCATAATGAATACTTCCTCAGCAGTGGTGTGATGGGAGTTGAACTCCAAGCTGCTGACCAATCAGATGCAGGCTGTGCAGTCATCCCAGAAGCAGCAGCAGCAGCATCAGTGTGTGTATCTGAGAGTGTGTGAGCGTGTGTAGTAGCTTTAAACGGGGGGGGCGGGGGGGGGGAATCTGGACACCCTCTGAATTGAATAGGACCCTCTGCAGGCAGGCAGGCAGGCCGTGCTTTTTTTTTGCCTCTCTCAATGTGCTTTTTACCAAATGGAAGCAGAGGTGCTGAACCCCCAGATGATGGCAGACGTCAATGGCAACAATAAAATCACCAACGCGGAGCTGGAGGTGTTAAAGCTTCAGGAATTGGTCCGAAAATTGGAGAAGCAAAACGAACAATTGCGGACCCGAGCGAACGCTGTAAACAATTGCTCCGTCGGCCCTCATCTCCAGACGTCGCTGTCTTGTCTACACATTGGTGCGCCGTGCGCGACTGACATTTTCTCCAGTAAATATGACATTCTAAGTCCGACACTGTCGCATCTTTTCGCCCCCGCCGGACCCAGGGGTTCACCGGAGGAGCCGTTCGCCTATTTCCAGCCCAGCTCGTCGTCTCCTGAGGCTGCTGGGGAGGACAGCGGCACCGAGGGAGAAACAACTGTTTTGGATGAGGTTGATATTTTGGACCTGAACGTCGTGCTCCCCATAGGAGAGCCTGATAGCTGGTAACTACTCTTGTTTCTATCAAACCACTTTACCACAGCCACATATGTGGATTGTACATTGTTAAATCTGACGACGTGTTTGTCTGACCCTGAAAAATGCCTCACATGCAACTGGATTGTCAATTAGCCACACATTTTGTGACATTATGTGAAATTCTACCCTGTCATGTATCCCTTTATTGATTTCATTATTGATTTTTTTTTTCTCCTGGTGGAGTAGACTTGCACACACCTTTTGCAACAAGAGTGAATCTTTCTAAGAGGAATAGCAAAATAACAAAAAAAAAAAAACAGATTTGCCACAAGCCTTGTGCATCCCAGAATGCACTGTGTGCATGCAGCCAAGGTAGGCTGAGATGAAATTAGAAACAATGACCCCCTTCAGCCTGTGATCAAACAGCTCGGCTTAGTGTGTGAGTGTGTAGTGTTTAGCCCCGGGCTGAACTACTTTGAATCTGTGTATCTGCAGACTTAGGTAGCACACACACACACACTGACATGCTGACTACTGAACCGTATCCAGCTTCATGTATCTGAAGTGATGATGTGGAAAATGTAGCACACCACTGAATATAGTGTCTGTATATAATTCTCCATTGAACACAACTAATTGACCCCCAAGTCAGTAACACCATGACATAGTTTCAGAGGGAGAGACCAGTTCTGCTTTGCTCATATACTTGGACATTGACACAATTTTATTTTGTTCATTATAAGAATCAATCATTTCTTTGAAGCACAATAGGACATCAGTAATTTAGCTTTCTCCTATATTTTACTATCTTTTTCAGAACAATTCAGATGCAGACATTTGATCAGAATCAGAATATACAGGGAATTTGACTTGGTGTATTGGTGCTAAACAATTAACAGGGAAATGAAGCAGAACTAGCAACAACTTAAATAATACAGTATAAGAAGCTATTACAATATATAAAATAGAATTTAAAAATGTAAAATATACAAAATAAAAAACACAAAATGTACAAAAGGTGCAATTTAGGAGCTGTGCAGTGGACTATGAGAAAAAATCTTAGTTTGTGTAACTACTCACAGAGTGCATGTAAGGAAGATAAAACATTTTATTTTAACCTCTTTGTGAACTCTTTTATGTTGGGGTTTTTTGTTTGTCTAAGGCACAAGTATCTAGTGAATTACTCATCATTTTATTCAGTGTCCAGTCCAAAAATCCCCAGATTTCATCATCTCATTGTCTCACAGTAATGTACACGCGCACCTCCCATACAAACTGAATGATGCTGTCACCACTTGAGTTGTTACACTGTTGGTGTCATAGCTTCTGCTGTTTCCTGTAAAATGGCTTTTGCTTTCCTGGAAATTTGAACTGCATCGGTTTACAGGCAGTTTGATTTTATGACCCCCCTCTACAGCCAAAGAGTCCTTACCTGTCTACGGCGCTCGTCTGAGAAATAGTGCGACTGTTAAACACATCCCTACAGATTCATAAAGATACACTGAGAAGCAATGTGTACAACACTCAATTCACCTGGTTGAACATTTTCCTTTGACGGCAAACAAAGGTTGAGAATCTTAAGGGATGTCAAAATGTGTTATTGTGGTTTTCCAGGGTTGAAAAATATATCAATGTGAGGATTTTTGACAAGCTGTTATCATTTCACTGCTTCTCAATTTAGAAAAGATAATGATTAGTTAAAATCTGGGGATTACAGGGAACATTCAGGGAAAATACTAATATTTGATAACCTATTAAGTGCCAATAGCCAAGTCACACATTGTTAGCATTTAACCAATTTCAAGTTTACATTAGTTCATTAGACATTAGACTTCTATGTTGTATTGTTCTCTTAGTTTTTGCTTTGTTTTTTGTTGTTTCCTGTCAAAGCGTCTTTGAGTATTTAGAAAAGTGCTATATAAATCTAATTTATTATTATTATTATTACTCTTAGCTATAGCTAACATTATTGTTAGCTAGAAATGTACACCTTTCTTTTGTTTTTATCATTTGTAACAATATCCTCATTCTCTCATTTCCTGTCACTCCTCAGCTATCATATACAGATAAAGACAAAAAAGCCCAAACAGTAATCTTAAAAAAGAAAAATATTTAATGTTAGCAAGCAAATAATGAAATAGTAACTGTAGCTTAGCACTTGAAATAGTCAATACTACTTTTTGCTAAGCACACCTTTCGTATTTCAAAGAATAAAAACCATAAAGTAATGATAGCTAGGTTTTGGTTAGATGCTAAAGTGTAGTGTATCACAGTAGCTTAAAGGCTTAATATGTGATTTTTCACACTTAAATATAAATCAAGTATATCCTCTGAAAATAACTCTGTGAGTCATGACTGTCTACAATGGGTGTAACACCCGAGTCCCACTGTCTGTGATGTTTTCAGAGTTTTCAGAGTCCTATCTTCAGTTTGTTTACATCGCCGGGACGGCCGGCTGACTCCTCCCCTCGCGTATAAAAGTTGTTTAATTGAGGGACTAGAGAAAAGAAGAATAACATACTGTACTCACTGCTTAACTGTGTTTCTAGATCACGCTCATTTCAGGTAAATTTACATGCAGTGTGAAGATACGAGCATAACAAAGATCGCTAGCATTAGCATGCTAACACAACGATGCAGCGAGAGTTGTTTTGGTTTCATGCTGGTGCTCAAGGGCGACATCTGCTGGATCAAAAAATCGCATATAAAGCCTTTGAAGGTTATCCAGTTTTTGTTTTAACTCCAAATATATGCCGTTGAACTTCACATATGGTCATTTAACTCCAAAAAAGGCTTATCTATTACAACCTTAAGCTAGCTTACATTACCGTTGGCTACAAATTAAAAGCTTTTCTATTTCAAAATGTTATGATATTCAATGGTGATGATAGATAGGTATCTGTTTCATGCTGTTGTTTCACAGTAGCTAATGGTTTATCAAACATTGTGTATGTTTTTGCCTTTAAAAGCAAATTGAATTTGAATTGCCCCCCGGGGACAAATAAAGTTTTTTTGAATTTGAATTTGAATTTGAACTGGTTTTAAAAGTACGTGTTGTGTGTTATGTGCTTCAGGTTGTATGTGAGCCCTAAATCCAAGCTGCACGGTGACAGTGTCCTCAGCCCTCTGCAGTGGTGCAGGCAGGTACTGGACCATCCAGGGCCCGAGGTGGAGCTGGCCAGGATGACCCTCTGTCACCGACTGGACCAAGGTACAGTGTGTTCACCGCTGTCAGATTAACAGCCCTCCATCTAGTTCCACATCTGGACATCTGTCTCTCTGTTCTGCTGACATGTGATCATAAGCTGTGACACATTTTCCGCCCCGCAAAGCGTCTCCACGTGCGGCAGGATTTCATCAACAGTTTCTGAGCCGTGGGAGCGATTTTCTCCGCTCCCGGCTCAGTTGTTACTCCACATTTGACCGTTTAACTCGCTCTCATTAACTTTATGGGATTTTAAATACCTCAGCAAGCTTCCCACAGAGAGATATTCTGTCCATGGTAGAAGAGTTTGGAGGACTCCCGTTTACACCTGCCAGTGACTCCAGAGAACAGTGAAGATCAGTCTGAGGGACTTGTTACTCTGCTTGATTATTAAAACACGATCCATTTGAAGAATGCCCGCTGTGCTGTTGAATGGCATTACACCGCGTTAAGTAGAAGGCAGTGAAGAGAGGATTAAAAAGCTGTGGTAAAAGAATCACCATTACACCAACAAGTGGTTCTTTACATGTGTTTTAAATTGTAGAGAAATGCTGAAGTAGCCTAATCAAAAGAGATTAAAACTTCTATATGAGAGGAAATAAATTCAAGGTTTTCAGGTTTTGACGGTGAGGTCAGAAGATCCATGGCCACTCTCATGTCTGTGTGTTGAAACTGTAAATGAGCCAGCGACCGGTTAAGCTTTCAACTGAAGGAAACTGGAAAGATTTGAAAGATACACTTAGCCGTAGCCGTGCTGGTTGGCTCAGTGGTTAAGTGCGTGCGTCCCATGTATGGAGGCTATAGTCCTCCAAGCAGGCAGCCCAGGTTTGAACCCGACCTGTGGCCCCTTTTCCCGCACATTCCCCACTCTCTCTCTCTCTCTCTCCCTGATTTCCTAATCTATCCACTGTCCTATCTCTACAATAAAGGCACAAAAAGTTCAAAAATAAATCTTACTAAAGCTAGTAAGGGGCTGAATGAGACTACAGGGGTTTCATGTTAAAGGCTTTATATGTGATCTTTTGATCCAGCAGATGTCGCCCTCGAGCACCAGCATGAAACCAAAACAACTCGCGCTGCATTGTTGTGTTAGCATGCTAATGCTAGCGATCTTTATTATGCTCGTATCTTCACACTGCACGTAAATTTACCTGAAATGAGCGTGATCTAGAAACACAGTTAAGCAGTGAGTACAGTATGTTATTCTTCTTTTCTCTAGTCCCTCAATTAAACAACTTTTATACACGAGGGGAGGAGTCAGCCGGCCGTCCGGGCGATGTAAACAAAGTGAAGATAGGACTCTGAAAACTCTGAAAACATCACAGACAGTGGGACTCGGGTGTTACACCCATTGTAGACAGTCATGACTCACAGAGTTATTTTCAGAGGATATACTTGATTTATATTATATTTAAGTGTGAAAAATCACATATAAAGCCTTTAAATGTTAAATAAATCATCATCACACTGAGTACTGACAAGCTGGAAGCTAGCTTTGAAATTCTGTCAATTCCATTTACATATATTATTAAAACCAATAGAATTGATTCATGTTTTCATTATCTCGTTAAATCAGGGATGTCAGGCAACTTAGGTCACAGCAAGAGCCACATTCATTTAATTCTCACTGCCAGAGGGCTAAATTGTAGGATACAAAAAACGATTACGGTCAATTATGTCTCAAATGTATCTCAACATATACCAGTGATCAAATATTATTATGGACATATTTCTGGTTTTCATGATTTCATGGCAGATTTTGTCACATTTTCTTCATGTTCCCAATTAATTAATATGTCAAAATTGACCTGAGGGCCACGTTGAGGGTTGATGGGGGCCGCATGTGACCCTGCGTTAAATTAAAGACTTTATTTTCTAATAATAATTATTGAAACCCAATAAAACATCCCGTTCTCTTTCTGTTGATGGGATCTGAGCAGTGCTAACATTAAAGTTAGCCTACAAAAATAAGTAATCTATAACACCCCCCCCCCCCCCCCCCCCCACCACCACCACCTTAAAACCACGTACAGCACACTTAAGAGTTTGTTGTTTTTAGTTTTACCAACATAGCCAGACATTGCTGTTCTCCCCCTGGTCACATATTTATGCTAAGCTAAGCTAAGCTAAACACGTTGCCATACCTACAGCTTCATAATGCACGGACAGACATGAAAGCGGTATTCATCAGGTCAGCTAAACCCTCGACAGGACAGCGAATCAGCGTTTACGATTTACTATTAAAAGCTCAATTATGTTCAAATGTTCATACAAAGGTCAGCGTAAGCAGTCCTTTAATTTTCCTGTCAAGCTAACAGTTTCACCAGTAATAGGAAAAAACTGCCAACTCCACCTGAAAACCTCTGACAACTGATATATATCCTAGATTAGATTTCAGAACAAAGCTGACGCAGCATGCACATCTACACAGTAATCACTACTTCAGTGTACCATTATACCTGCACTTATAAAAGATACTGGAACATTTATTCTGGGTTCACGACGTCTCGGGATGTGTTGGGTTTCTAAAACAAAGATATGATATTAATATGCACATAACCAGGTTACTACAACAAAACACACACAGATAGAATACAAGTGTGCTGCTGAATGACATTCCCTGCCAGACCCATTTTTAGATTTGCTGTTACTACACTCATGCACGGGCAGGGATATGGTTGCCATAGAAACCACGCTTATATTAACTAGGATTTTCGAGGCAGATTTGACCAGCACTCAATCGCAGCTCAAACAGCCTTCACAAGAAGCTCTTGTGCTGCTGCATGCACGAGTATAAACTGTGTGTGTGTGTGTGTCCTTTCAAGCTATCCATATAATGTAAATTCTTTGTATCCAAACTTTGTGTATTTATTTGTGTTTGTTTGGATATTCATCAGCGGGGGGGGTTGTGTGCAGTTCAAGGCCCCGCTTCTTTCTCTGCAGCCGTATTCAGTGAAGGTTGGCTCTCCTCCCCAGGGTCATGAATACATCCTTGTCTCTGAGTTTCAGTCGCCGTTGTTTGTGTAACTTGCTGTGAATGCTTGTTTTTATCCAGCAGCGGTTGAGCCTAATTGTGTCAGGAATGCCAAACGCTCCAATCTGTCAGGTGTGTGCCGCTCTGACTATTAATTAGAGGGGATCGACTCAGTGTTTACAAACCAAAACACACATTATCAAATAATCAAATTATCAAGTCATCTCGCCCCTTACAAATGAACTCACTGTTTGTCAGCAGTAAGTGGAGTATCTGTTTCAAATGCAGCATCACAGGAGTAACAGGTTTATACGTTGTGATGAACTTTTATCATTAATTAAGGATTTATGGATTATTAATGAGGATCCATTAGAGCTGACTGACAAAGCCTGATAACCCAGAATTAATGGATTTAATCGTTCAATTAATCAGTATTATTTTAATAACACCTAATCTTACTGAAATGACTCTTTAAATGTTGAGCAGGTTTAGACCGTTTGAAATGTTATCTTAATGCTAGAGTCAAGAGCTTGCAGTTATTTTTTAATGTCGTTACCAAAAGATCATTCATTGTTTCATTATTTTGTTGTTTAAAAATATATTTTTATATTTTCCTGTTTTTTTAGATAAAAAAAAAAAAAGGTTACATCTCCAGAAAACATGAAGGAAGGAAACGACTTTTGTTTATTGAGAACTTGAAGATTCTTGTTGGGTCAATAAATCGGACTGGTCACACCTGATTTCAGCCCTCACGATCACTCTCATGACTTTCCTGGAGGTTTATTTATTGATCAATAATGAGTTATCCTTGATCTGTCAATTATTAGATTTAATCATTTGCTGGTGTTTTTTTTAAGAAGTAATCTGTGCATGCTGACGGGACAGCCCTCTGGTTAAGAAAGTCTTTTTTTTTTGGTTTATTATCATGTAATTACCAGAAAACAAAGTTTGTTTTTCCTGAGATAGAGAACTTCCTTCCTTTTAACCTTGAGATTAAATTATTACATCTATGACCAACACAATTTAAGACTTTTAAAAACCTTAAATGCAGTATAACAGTATATGTTATGAATGTTCACACAGCAAGTATTCCTGTGAAGCAGTGTGTATGAAACCTCCACATCCTGAAGTAGACCGTAGTAGATCAAATTCTGATTTGGGGAATAGGATGAGGCCTACATGTTCAATCCCTGCTTATCCTCAAACCCCTCCAACAAAAAAAAATCTGTAGTTTAGCCCAGTAAGCCGCAGTTGAAAGCCAATCCTCGTCTTACCGTATCAGACACTTGTGTCCAAGCCATGACCCAATCATTTAAAACATCAATACTGATCTGTCAAAAGCAGATTAGCCTTAGAACAGACTGGGTAGAGACACAACCAAATGTATGTGTATGTGTTTGGCAGTGTGTATATATGTATGTGTGTGTGTGACTAACATGTCCTTCCCTGCACTCTTGTGTTTAGCCAAGCGAAGGCGAGGCGTCTCCTCCGTCCGTCCTTACAGCTGCATAGAGGGGCTCAACACCCTCAGCTGCCCCGTCCTGCCTTACTCTAAACCTGCTGCACTAACAGAACCCCCAGGTAACACAAACATACACATATCATGCATATCACTCCTGCTAACCGTGACACAGTCGATCTGTATTTCTGATAGGCTTGGAGGATTATAGATTATAGATTATTTAGATTCTAATAGGGACGAGATTACAAATGTCAGAGTTTCAATATTTGTCAGATACAGCTGCACGCACATTCTAAAAATAAACGATTTGCCATCTGGAGATCAGATATCGTCAACATGTTTCCAGTTTTCTGTGAACAGTGTTTTATTCAAGTGAAAATTGCAAGAGAAAAAAAAAACATTTTGTCATTTTGGTATTTTTTAAAGTGCTGCAATAATTAATTGGATCATAAATGGTATTTTCCCCGCATTATTTTGGTCATCCTGTAACCCAAACTTCCATCATTTTCATGAGTAGTGTGTATTCTGTTTTTGATTTGGTCACCTTAGCTGTGGCTATGCTAACAAAATGCTGGTCCGGTAGTTGGTCCACCACTTTTGAAAAGTCTGACATATCTTAAAAACTTACTGACCCTCTGTTGTCACATTTTGAACATCCGTACATGGTTCTAAATGGAGGAATCCTATTACATGATTACATGGCAGCTCAAAATGTATCAAGAGAATATCGCCTGAAATATCTCAGCATCTACAAGCTGGAGTGGTTACATTTAATTATATGAAATGCCCCCCTTTTTTTATTGCTGTTTAGCAACATGCTAACGTGCTAAATTGAAATGAGCATGGTAAATAAAACCTGCAGATGGTTTGCGTGTTAACGCTCATTATGAACATGTTAGCATTTAGCTGAGAGCACTTGCGGTTCTCGGCGCAGCCTCACAGAGTCACAAACATACAAAGACTTCTAGTGTCTAGCTTAGGGCGCCCTTAGTCTGAGTCTGCACAAATCTCTACATTCACACAATAACACACTCATATGCTTGATTTTCTCCATCAAATATTACCCTGTCAATGTGGGGTCTACAATTGAGGCTAACTATATACAATTTCAGCCACCCATATAAAGGCTATGTAACATAAGAGATCATTTAATTTCTCATTTTAAAACCAAATCTTTTCTTTAACCTCACCGTCATTTCTCTGTTGCAATTTATAGTCGTAAAAAAAAGAGCCCAAAGCATCTGTTTCTTTCATAACCCAGATTCTTTAACAACCTGTTACTTGCAGTTTACAATCAGATTACAGCAAAATCTTAAAAGGAGATTATAAGGTTGCACCCTGAGACAGATGGATGAACGCAGCCTGTCTTCTGCCTGTTTATCCATACATATGAACACGTTATATTAACGCAAATGTGCTTCGCTATGATCATTATTGAATCGTCTCTCTTTTTCCTTTAAAGCCCCGTTGCTCTCCTCTAGTCCGTCTTTTATCCAGCCGACTCTCCCGCTCAGGGCAAGCTGCAGTTTTGGTGACAGAGCGCCCACCTTCCTATCAACTACCACTCCCCACAGTAAGACCCTGCTAACAATATGTCTCCTCATTCATTTGTGCTGTTTCATCCTGTGTGAGTCACTGGTCATTAAATACAGGACACATTGTTTTTTTTTTACTTCTGCCCGGATCCTTTGTGTATTGATCAAATCAATGCTTTTTCATGGCTTTAGAAAAGTGACGTAACCCGCCGGTCAGATGAATGTGGTTTGTTTTTCTGTGTTCTTAGCCGTGGGTCGCCGGCATGCAGCAATCAGCCCCCAGTCTTCCCTGGACAGTGAGGTGGGTGTGTCAGAGCTGGAGAACGACTCCATCTCTATGAGCTACAAACTGCAGGACATGACGGACGTGGAGGTCATGGCACGACTTCAGGAGGAGAGTGAGTATTGAAATAACTCATAAGTGCTACACGGGAGGACCAGATAGAAAATATATCTTTGATGAAATAGGACCTTAAGTTTGAAGTACATTGATTGAATGCATAGGAACAGTATTCATCAACTTCTTATATACTAAATATCAGGGGTGAAAACAGTTCAAAAATATTGTAATCAAATGTACTCTTAGATTAAATTTAGCTGGAATAGAAGTAAACTTACAAGTCTGTAAATCTACCGAGATACAAGTAAAAACTTGTTGTCATAAAATTTACTTTAATTAATGAACACTAAGTAGGAATATTTCCTAGGCAACTAATTTCCTAGTGGGTTAAACAGAAATTTTAATTCACACTAACCAACTAGTCTAAAGGTAAGAAAGCACAATTTATTTGAATGTACAAAATTGTATTTGGTTTGCAGAGTGAAGCTAACGTTAGCAGTGCTAGCACCACCAGCCTTCGGTCCTTATGGCTTGTTAACATCCACATGCCTGTTCTTACACATTGCTAAGGTCTTAAGATCTTAAGAGATAATAAGTGCAATAAGAAAACATATTTATATTTTCATCTCATTGTACAGTGTTCCCCTTGTTATTTTTTTTGTATTATATATTTGCTTTAATACAGTGTATAACTTCTGTACAGTTTATTTTAAATCACTTAGCTGTTACTACAACTTCTTTATTTTTACTTTTACTTTTTTTGTACTTTTCTACTCTTTTTTTCTCAATGCTATTCTGTTTTATATATAATTTTAACTTTTTTGTAGAAGCTGACTCAGGGAGAAACGCACAAGAATTCCAATGTACCTGTACTGTCCTGTACCTGTGCAAATGGCAATAAACATCTACTCTATTCTGAGGTCGATATGCCAGGTTAAAGTGACAAAGCCAAAATATATTTTAATGTCAAATTTTTTATATCAAAATACTGCCAAAAACGGTGCTGCTGCGATGAGGTCTGTTCACTGTGTTTTCTTGTTTACATCCATGTAGTAGAGCAGAAAGAGTAGGCCCCTTAACCAGAGCAGTTTCAGCATAACAACACAATATAAAATGTACATTTTTGATGTATGACTAAAACTAAGGTATTGTGAAAGATGTTTGACTTCTGACTATTTGAAGGCTTTGTTATCTTCATGAGTTTATATATTATGCAGCAGATTATAAAAAAACTGTACATATATTTACTAAATAGCGGATTAGTGGCGCCTCCAGAAGAAAATGTGTAGTTTCCTATATGAGGCTCAGGTTGTTGTTTTCCACATGTAAAAAAAAAAATCTGTCACCCTTCAGGTCTCCGACAGGACTATGCCTCTACCTCAGCCACGGTTAGCCGTCGCAGCTCCAGCTTCTCCTTACACTCCCTCCGGCGGGGTGAGATGGATCTGGAGGAGGAGGACGAGGAGGACGACGTGTACGACCAGCTCCCTCCTCCCCAGCCTCGACTCTTCCGCACAGGGTCTATGCAGCGGGGGAGCCTGCCCCACTCCCACACCTTCTCAAGTATCAGAGAGTGCAGGCGCAGCTCCCTCACCCCTCAGTTTTCTCTCAGCGGACTCTCACAGTACTCCGGACCTTCCAGCCTCACAACAGATACACAAACAGCGTACAGGAATAGCACAGGTGAGTCCTCAATGTTTGAAGTCCCTGTCCATTTATAGTTGTAAAAAATCTCTAAATATCCATCATGACCACAAGGGTTCGGATTCTGTTAGTGAGATTAATATAAATGTCCCAATTCAGGCTGAAAGCATCCTGATAGAATTACCCACATTCACGATGTCCCAAAGTTTCTGACAAGACGACTTTAGTTTGTGCCAAGGAGGATTTAGAGAAGGGCTGCTGGTTACAGGATTTGCAGAACATCCTCAGTTAGGGTCAGTGTGTCAGTGTACTCTCTTCACTCAGTAACATGACTGGCTGATGTTGTGGTCTTAAATCCAGAAAAAAAAATCTCATCCTGATTACTTTTTGCAGTCAGACATATCACTCATCAAGCCTTTGAAAATGTGAAAATAGGCTGTTTCTGTAGTTTGCCATTGAAAACTTTATCCGACACAGAGATTTCAGGCATTTGAAATAACTATATAAAATAAAAAATATTTACGCTGAGGGTCTTGTTTGCATTTGAAGGTTATATCGAGGCATCAGTAATGTCAGTACGTTTCATAACCAGCTCAAACTCCTCCCAGGAGCTTTAAATAAACTATTGGGAGGGAAAGTGTTGGGAAAGTGGGAAAGCTGTAATTTTAAGACTTTATTTTGTATGTCGCCTTGGATAAAATCGTCTGCTAAGTGAATTTTAGAATTGTAGACTCACATAAGGCATATCATAAAATGTACATGTTGTAGTTTGACAGGAGAATATGTGAAGGATTTTTTTTGTCTGACTGTTGTTTTTTTTTTTTTTTTTTGCCAGATTGTTAGATTATTCAATTCATTATGTAAATGTGACTGAAAAACTCCCAGTAGAGTTGACTTCAATCTGGTTTTGTTGATATGGTCACATAGACAAGCTACGGAGAAGCATGCCCAACCTGATCCGAGCTCCCAGCATGCCCAGTGTTCCCAGTATTCCATGCCTGGCTTCCCCCGTCAACCCCCCCTCCCATGGCCCCTCCTCCTTGCCAACAATCTCCTCCCTCCGGAGTAGCCAGAGTTTTGACTCGTCCAATGGGCTCGCGCGACTCCAATCCTCCAGTAAGACTTTTTTTCCACAAGCCTTTGAATAAATCAGCAAAACACGGCTCATTTTTATTCATGAGTGAAAGTAGGGCAACTGTTTTGGAAACTTCAAAATGCAATCATGTCGATGATATTGGACTCATTTTGATCTTTTGTATCAGTTCCCTCCCCAGGCCAGCTCAATCAGAGGGTCCAGAGCGTGGGGAACTTCCCCACCATGTCCCGTCACCCTCTAAAAGCGACGGCCTACGTCAGCCCCACCGTGCAGCAGGGTCCCACCTCCACCCCCCTGTCCACCTCCATCAGTCTACACTCCATCCCCAGCAGTGTCTCTCTGCCGCAGCCCCTCAAACCCAGCAGCAGCAGCAGTCTGCTTACTCAGCCCCTAAAAGCAAGCGTCAACCAGCCGGCTGTCCCTCGCAGCTCCCTTCCTCGTCCAGCCTCCTTTGTGGGGACAAGTGGAGTTCCTCGTCCGAGCAAAATCAGCCAACCCACACGCAGGTAGGAGCAGACATTACCTTATTAAAGTAAAATAAAATGTGTGTGTGGGGGACAAACAAAATAAGACATTTCATTTTGTCACCTACTTCCTAGGATTCCGGGATATTATCGCGATCATTCATTATTTTCAAGACAAAACAGTAAAATACCAAAGTTACATACAAAAAATACTAACAGATTTTTTTAAAGATATACAGATAAAATGAAATTACTTATTAATACCATCCTCAGAATAAATTAATCCCATCCTCACACTAAATAAATCAGCATCTTGTGTTAAATTGGGTCATACAAAGGCATTTAAAGTGCTTCTCCTTCGAGAGGCGCCATGGTTCCACAGCCCAGACTCAGTGAGCTGGACAAAGAGAGAGACGACGCTATTCTTAATGTAATTTAAACAAGAATTTATGAAAATGATACAAAACAACCTGATAAAAGAACCTACAGTAGTGATAGCAAAGAAGAATATATATTTGTGGTGTAATGGAGTCAAAACTAAAGTGTATGATAAGGATAAGAGAGCGTGATAGAGAATGAGAAGCCAGCTTAGATGTGAGTGTTTTTATGTGATATGTCGGTACATTAAATATGAAGCTACAACTAGATGCTGGCTAGCTTAGCTTAGCATAAAAACTTTGAAAAAGAAGGTAGAACCCAGCCTGGCTCCAGCACTGAGGCGAACTAACTCTCTGCTACCAGTTGGGCTCCACCCACAAAACACATCAAACACCAAAATGTTCTGTCATCATTAATAAAAAAAAAAGGTTTTTAACTGTCTGTTTCTTTCCGCCTGCAGTTTGCTGACTCCTCCAAAGAGCCTGGCTGCCCTTAGTGCCCTGAGGGACGGCAGCTGGAAAGACGGCTGCTACTGAACCCAGAAAAACAAACACGATTCAAGAGGTGAACAGGGTAATGCTTCATTGGTCCCAAATTATTTTACATTTTTAGTCGTCAGAAGGGGCCAAAGTCTTGGGCTGAGATCCAAGATAGAGTGACTGTTAACATTTGTAAAAGGCGTACTCTAAATGACAAGAGTAAAGACTGAGGACAGAAGGGGTCCAGCAGGCTGGATCTGTACTCAACACCTGCAGAAACACAGACTGACACACTTTGAAAACAACCTGGCAATATGCTGATAATCAGCTGTTAAATGTGAACTGGATCTTCTTTGATATGTTGTTTTTGATTGGTTGTTGTCGCTAGTTAAGGCTTTCATTCAACAGAATGAAAATTTCTCTCCAGTTAAAAAGGTAAAGGGGGAAAAAAGCTTTTGTACATGCTTTTAATGATTTCCTATGACAAATTCTGCAATCATTTTTTTGGTCAGACTGTTGCGTCAGATATGATGTTGAACCAGGAGTTTTGTTACATCCTGTGCCTCTTTGAAAGTCGTGTAATTCATGTCACTTATATTTATTGGCTGGACCTCACAGCACTTTTTATCAGAATTATGTTTAACACTTAAAAATACATGATCTGATTTGTTTCTCAAGTGCGATATGATGTTTGTTAAAGTGAGTGTACACACATTATCTTTTGGCTATCTTCTTTTCAATATTGTTTACATCACAGCTAATATTTGAAATGTTCTCTGATAAACATAACCGCTGCAATCATATTGCACATGATGCTTTTTAAGGATGGCAAGAATCTAAAGAGGAGGTGAATTTTTTAAAGTGAATAAAAGCCTTTCAAAATATGTGTGTTTTTGCTGGTTGTTTTTTAATAGTTAACTTTGTGATAAACCACTGCAGACAGCACTAGTATTCCAATGAAAACTGACATATTAAAGGTCACATATAATCCTCCTTTTCAAGAAGTTTAAATATGTCTCAGAGTTCCCCAAAACATGTGTGTGAAGTTTCTTGTTCTAAATCCACTCTGATCCTGTATCTTATCATGCCTATTAACTCCTCTATTTCAGCCCTGCTCAGAACAGGCTGTTTGTGTGTCTGTACCTTTAAATATGTAAATGAGCTGTGTCTGACCACGCCCCCTCTCTGGAAGGGCTTGGGTGGCTCTGGCTTTCTTGCACCATGGCCGATTGTTAACGCTGGAAAGGCTCACCCAGAGGGCAAAACAAACACCTAGCTGTGGGAGTGTCACCCAACTGGGGGAGGGGCTACTGCCCTTTGTGATGTCATGAGGGGGAAAATCTCCAAACAGCCTGTCTGAGCACACATTTTCTGAAAAGTGGAGCAGGCAAAAGACGGAGAGGATGGACTTTTCTCATAATTAAGGGGACTGTAGACAGACTAGGGACACATATTAGAGTTATAAAAACATTGTAAAGTGTATTTTGCATCATATGTGACCTTTATATGTTTTAGTCAGTAGGTAACATTTTTGTTTATTTAGAGGGATCCTTTGAATTGATTTAAAATAAACACAAGATACATGTGCCCTAATAAGCTAATATGTGACTCAAAACAACATTTGAGTCACCAAATTCTCTTCCTAACCTTTAAGCCATGATACTAAATGTGAAAAAAAATTTGGATATATATATTTTTTTTAAATCCTAGGCCATCTTCTCTTCGTCCAAACAATTAAGGTAATTGCTGCCTAAAGGTGGATTACATTGAGAAAATAGCTTTCTCTCTGTGCATGTACTCCCCTGTAAATTACAATTAAAGAGAAAAAGCCACCAAACAACATGCATCACCGACCACACTCTGCAAATGTTTTATTAGCCAACATTAGCCATATTGCATTCTCTAATGATACAATGGTAAGGAATTCACTCTTATTTAAGCACATTTGTTTACCTGGTAGCTGGTGTGGGTGCTTTAAACTGATGACTGATACCTCCAGAGGGGACCCTGGTGCTATATTGACTAATGTTTAACAGGTTAGTGTGTTTATGATGAGTCGCCCCAGTAACACTGAAACCCTGTTCATTTGTGTACGATTGAATCCACTGAGTAGGTGAATATAATCTCTGTTGGTAAGTATGTTAATTATATCACTGTTACTTATCTGTGTGGAGAAGTTTTTTGTAAACAATATCTTTGTTGAATTAGGTTAATGAAGACAAGTGAGTAGAGTGTGGCTTGAACTGGTGATCGTCTGGAATTTGACATAATGCCAAACAAAGCTCAGGAGGTAAAGTTTTTTGATTTTCATTCTCATGTCTGAAATTAAGTTAGAAATTCAAGTACAACTTTGTGTTTTTAAACTTACTTAAAGTTATTTGCATATCATGTTGTTGTTTTTTGCAGGATGCTGTAATTAACCTGAAGACTTTGCAGGAGATTTCCCAGCAGCTTGGTTTTGAGTGGACAGTTTTGGGGTATGAACTTGGCTTCAGCAGAACTGAGATAGCACGTTTCC
Source organism: Labrus mixtus (assembly GCF_963584025.1). Classification (NCBI taxonomy): domain Eukaryota; kingdom Metazoa; phylum Chordata; class Actinopteri; order Labriformes; family Labridae; genus Labrus; species Labrus mixtus. The sequence goes on from NC_083624.1 coordinate 4,455,482, forward strand.
ACGCCAAGTCTACAGAGAAGACTGCCCAGGCCAGGACCATGTTAGAAAACTGGTACACTGTTTGTGTGTTTAATCTATTTTTTTTTTTTAATCACACAATACGTATGGATTGAGGTTTTGATTATTGTTTACAAATGGATCATCATGAATGTGTTTGTCTCATTGATTGCTCAGAAATTTACCCTTCAAGCTTACAAAAGTTGGGCATTTCAAACCATAATGAACGCAAATGTTTGTTCTCAATTTGAAAGTTTGAGTTGTTATTTGGATTTTTCTTTGGTCTAACAGTGTGGGCTTTGGGCCATATACACCCTGCCTCACTTTGATAATCTTCAATGCACTTCATCTATCACTGACCCTCTCCAGTTTCTTTTCACAGCATAAAATGTTTCTCAGATTGACATCTTTACTCACAGGTATGAGATGTCATGGGACAAGCCCAATAAGACTAAGGTTCTCCAGAATGGGCTGGAGCGAGCAGGCAGACGGGACCTGGCTGAGAGGCTGCGCTGCCTCCACTGGGGACACCAGAAGCTGAGCCGGAGGGTGGAGCTGCCTTCTGCCTTTCCGTTTATAATCACAGTCCACAAGACCATCCACAACCAAGACGCACTGCGCAGGATTAACGAACTTAACCGTAGATAGACTTAAACCTGGGTAAAAATGCACATTGTTGTGGCTATTACCATGATACCTGAGGCGTGTAGTTAACTGAACAAACAATTGTTAAACTTAAACTTAAGCCATGCATGTAATTATGCAAACTGTAAAATGCAGCTCATCTTGTAAAAAAGCTTTTCAATAAAGATTAAAAAACAAAAATATTTTTTCTAACTGTCTTGAATTTATTTGATTGTTTGAAATATATGTAAGTTTGCCATTGGTAAGCAAACTGACAGCTAGGCAAAAATAATTAATTATCAAAAGTACTTTGAATAAAAAAGAACTAAACACTTTAAGAACTTTTTCTATTTAACAAATACATAATGTGTTCATGATAGGTGATATCACAAGTATTTTATAAACTTGGGGGTTTTAATAAGTGCTATAAGAAACATGAAAACAATTATTAACAACAGTAGTTTATTATTTGTATTTTTATCATTTTTTTAATTTTATTATTATTTTTTAATTGTATTATTATCATCATCATTAATGGCTTTAAAAGTGCCAACAAATCCTTGTCAAACAAACGTAATTTGACCCAGTTACACTAACCAATCACAGTGAGGGATTTCCTAGAATGTTTGATTGAGCGAGAAATGAGCCAAAGTGAAAGCCAGGCAAGAGTGCCTTCAAAATAAGAAAATACTATTGTCATATGTAAGATTAATTGGATTTGTTTAGGTATTTTTAAACTGATAGATGTGAGTATTGACTTAAAAAACGATTTGACAACTAATTAAGACGAAATAGAATGATAAAAACCAAATCATGCAACGCTTCGCATTGTATGGTATTTTATTTTGGTAATCTCCTTACCGGAAAAGATACTTCTAACCCCGGTCAACTGACACTGTTATTTTAGCGGAGCCCTGCCTGCCTGATACACTCAAAACATATGACAGCTTTAACCTGGAAATAATAGAAAATTGACAATACAGTAACTGCGAGTCTTGAGGCGTGATTTATCGAGTATGTCTTATTTAAACACGTTCATAATATCGCTTGGAGACCGAGAACTGCTGGCTTCAATGCACACAGGCGACCGTGTCTCTGTCTGAAAGGCTGGTAATGTATTTTCCACTGCACACGTTTGCTTTCCTTTTGTAAACGGTGTCAGCATCATCACACAGACCGACAATGAAAACTGCATGACACAAAAATCTGGAACAGCCCCAAAAAAAAAAAAAAAAAATCTCTCCCTGGAGTTGCAGCAATGGCTTCAGTTCTGAGTTGCTTCAGTGGTCCCGAGGTGTTGGAGGACGTGAATCACGCCCTGGGCTTAATGAAGGAGTTAAAGTTGATGTATGACTGCCGGCTGCTCGGGGACATTACCATCGGAGTTGAATGCGAAGCGGAGCATGCTGGAGAGCCAACCAGAGGTGACATTGAGCAACTTTTCTTCTGCAGCCGCAACGTCCTCGCAGCTGCCAGCCCGTACTTCAAAAGCATGTTCACCGGGGGGTTGAACGAGAGCATGCAGGAGAGAGTGGTGATCCGGGGGGTGGACGCTGAATCCATGACTGTCATCATCGACTACTGCTACACAGGCAGTGTGACCATCACGGAGAGCAACGTGCAGAAACTCTACTCAGCTGCCAACATGCTCCAGCTGGAGTACATCGGGAAAGCATGCTCCAGTTTCATGACACGGAGGCTTGACCTGTCCAACTGTGTTGGGATACTGAAGTTTGCAGACACCTATGACAACCCTGGTTTAAAGGAGAATGCAAAGAATTTCATAGCCAGGAACTTCAGCCAGGTGTGTAACGGAGGAGATCTTTGCGAACTGGATTTGGTGCAGCTAAAGGAGCTGTTGTCTTTAAACATTCTGGATGTCGACTGCGAGAGAAAGGTGTGCTCGGCTGCTCTGCAGTGGATCGAGGCGAACGCGCCGCAGAAAAGGGAGGATGCTTTGCAGGCGCTGAAGTGTGTCCGCTGGAACTTGTTCACCGAGAAGGACAAGTGTTACCTGGAGGGCCTCGCGGTGAGACCTTTAATCGAGAAGTACCTCGCCTCTTTCTTCGACAGGTCGACCGGGGACAGCTGCGGTGCGAGCGTGGAGGTGCCAAAGCACAGAATAGGCGTGAGTGCGAAAGAAATGATCCTCTTCTTCGGCCTTCCAAACGACAACATCATGTGCTGTGATCCGTACTCGGAGGATTTGTATTTCATGGCTCCCCCTTTAGAGGATCTGAGCAGTCAGGATTACAAACGCTCCACCATGGAGTCTTTAATCGCCTGTGCCACACCGGAAAACAACTTGTACCTCGCCTCCCACCTCTCCAAACATTTCTGGCTGTACAACCCTCTGCTGAACAGCTGGCAGGAGCTGGCAGAGAGGCCACTGGGGCGGATCCACTCGGGGATGGGCTACCTTAATGGTCACGTGTACCTTCTGGGTGGAAGAAATCCGGTGACAGATGCCCGGCTGAAGGAAGTGGAGTGTTACAGCGTGCAGAGGAATCAGTGGACGTTTGTGGCTCCTCTGCCTCATTCTTTGGGTAAAATGCAGGTGGTGGCGCTCAACGATCACCTGTATGTGGTGAACAAAAGGAGAATGCTTTGCTACGATCCCAGGAGGAACCGCTGGCGTCACTGCGGCTCGCTGAGGAGGGACAAGCTGCACAAGGCGTGCGTCTTTCAGGACCAAATCGTGTGCGTGTGCGACATCCCCGTGGTGAAAGCCTACAGTCCCGCCAGAGGAGAGTGGAAGAGGCTGGGCGACATTCCCATCGACAGCCGGGCCTTGAATTACCAGGTGATCCAGCACAACAGCAAGCTGCTCCTCCTCACTCAGACTCTCCTGCAGCACAACAAAAACCGGGTCCTCATCCATGAATACGACCAAGCAAGAGACACGTGGAAGAGCGTCATGGCGGTGTACGTGTCCACCCTAGGGCCGGTGTGCGTTTCGACACGCGTGTACCCGGCGTGCCTCGGCTCGGCACACAGCTTCTCCACAGAGGAGGACGACGACAGCGGCTCCAGTGCGGACTGGGACTTTGACGGGTTGACGGACCCGGACTCTGACTCTGGCAGCTCAAGCTCTTTCTCAGATGAGAACTGGTAGTAAGCTATGTCAAGAAGAAGAGTTATTGATACTTGAATTGCATTTTACAGGGTTCAGTCTTAACAGGAGAGGTCGCAGATCCAGTTTCAATTTTGCCCCTTTTTTCTTTTGGTTTTTTTCCCACCAGTTTAGCCAATTATTGACAGAAAGAAGAAATGAATCAGTTTTTTCTGCAGAATCAACGAAAATAGAAGGGCTTTGTTTTATATATTTACTATGTATACAGCATGGAGTGCAGTATGATGTCTAAAAGAGTCTTGTTTACACGATAATTCAAGAAAAATATATGATAGAAAAAAAAAAACTGATCAGCATGGCTTCCCTCATTATTAAGCACATTGATAAGGGCAGCTAAATGTAGGTTACTCCAAAGATGTAGCACGTCCTTTAAATGGAGGGTGAAAGTCTGGATCCTACACTCCCCCATGATGCAGGGCTTTGCAAACTGAGTATTTGAATGTTACGGACTAGACAAAGGGTGCTTTTCATCGAGATTACTTCCGCTTCCTCAAGTCTTTAAGAATGTATAGGATTATTTAATTGCAGCATGTTCTGGCCCTGTATAAAGCAGACATTTGCTGTGTGTATCTCTGTGTTTAACAAGCATTCTTACTCACCTAAGCGACTCTTACAAATGACTCTGATCAGTTCATGAAATTATGTTTTAAAAAGGAATATTACATGGAAAGTATGATCATAGTACTAAACAGCCATGTTAACCTGTAAATGCATTAAATTCTTATGAAAAGGTCAAACTTTTCTAAAGCTGTAAGAGCTTTCATGCCCCTCTATATATTTATCAGTGAAAGAAACTTGAAGGTTTTGTAATAGTTCTTAATTACCCGGTTCTGTTGACGTTTGTACCACCCGGTTTGACAGCTGCTAAAGCGATGTAGCATGATGTCATGAATGACTGGAGTCGACTTCTTTATGAAGGATCACTCATCGAGCAGAGCTTGCTCGTCCGTTCTCCTCAAATCCCTCTCTTTCACATCCTCGCTAAGGATGCAAGGAAGAGTTACTAGTTAGATAAAGGAGGAGGCTTATTAACACAAAGAAAAGCACCCATTTTCACTGCAGAGATACTAAAACTTGCCAAACACAGGTGTTACCAATAAGTTGATTAATTGCTGGAACTAAGCCATCGTTAATGTACTTACTGTCACCTGTGCACTTCCTGCCATGACTAGTCAAAAATGTCTGCTGAGAAAAAGGAATGCTCTGATGCTACTAACACTACTTTTTCTTTTGAGGGTAGATTACGAAAAAAGGTTGGGAACCACTGCAATAACGCAACTTCATTTACTCTTTTGTCAGACTCATCCTGCTTGGCTAACATCCTCATGGGTCCCTCTCCTTTTTTTTTATAAGGTGGTCTGCCTGATTTGTACTCTCCAAACTGAAGCCAAGTTACCCAAGAGAGGTAGTTAGCAGTTCTGTCATTATCCATGAATCTATGTTTTCATGATTGTTAAATGAAAGAACACCCAGATCTGTTGAAGAATACTCATTACTACGCCCTCGATCTCAGAGAAATGCCTTCATTTTCGCCTCTAATGAAGAGGCAAAACCCAAAGACTTGAACTACACATCTGTAAATGACAAAGACAAGCGAAAAGCAGAAGCAGGAACCAGTGATTTTCTTTTACATTTTTGCTTTAAAAAAAATGACAAAATGTTTATTAATTATGAAAATACCTGGCGGTTCATTTTTCTGTTAATCCATGTATTGTCTAATCTCGCTCAATATAACTTCTAGGGCCCGACCGGTATTGGATTTTTTTAAGGTCCGATAACGATACGGATTGTAGGGAGAGAAAAAAAATGCGATATCAATATATTGACCGACATCTTCTACAATCTTTATGGATCGCCAGATAGATGGATAGATATGAATATACACACATTTATTGTGTTGATCCCTCCTATAGCCTACTGTTATGAAATACTTTTTAAAAGATTTATAATGAAGACTAGATTTTTTTTTTTTTTTACAGAAGCCTTTATAGGCAAGAATAACAAGAGTACACTGTCTTAAATTGAATAAACTTAGTTATATCGGCATATCAGAGATAAAATTAGCCGATCCCGATAGTCTCATAATGTGCTCATATCGGCCGATTTATCAGTCGGGTTCTAATTACTTCAGAAATGTTTTCAGACTTGACAGCTGCCTTCAGAGCTAAAAAGTTACCATATGAAAGACTGTAGAAGCATCCCCCTGTTTACTATAAAGAAAGGGAAAAAAAAACTTTATAATTGGACCCTTTATAATTGATGCATGTGTGGTTAAATATCGCCTGTTTGTGCTAATACCGTTTAATTTATCTTGAATTAATGAGCTAATGATTGGTGTGAAATCATCTTGGGATATCAGAGTTCTTCCAGATTATGACTTGAAACACGTTTGGTCCGTCACAGGGCTTTAAAAAATGTGCTGTCCCTTTTTTTTTAATTTGCATTTGTTGATGACGTCACACACTGCTGTGATGTCATAAACGTTATAAAAGAAAGAAGCCAATGCACTGTATGCTGACTCAGGTTAAGGTTTAAAAAAAAAAAAAAAAAAAAAAGCCTGTGTGCCATATTTGACTTGATGTAGTAAAACGAGATGGTTTTTTGATGATTGATGATGAATTTGATTGCGTTTGTTTAAATTTATAAAGTGTTATCTTGTATTTTATTTTATTGTGTCAGTTGGAGGACAGTTTGTCAGCCTATAATGTGATTTATCTTCCACCATCCCATACTCTCAGTTACCAGTTTATCAGCTAAATATTTCAAACACCTCGCACTTTTTGATGCAATACTACAAAGTGCTGACTCTAAAATGACCACTATAGGTTGAACATGTCTTTAAATCAGTTTTTAACTGAACATTAAAACCTTTCAAATGTGATATTTATTTCAGGGCTGAATTGTAAAACAGGATCAGTAAGAGTATTTGTACCAAATAAACTGGTAAATGAGTTTTACCCTCCCTGTTTTACTGTATGATGGATGATTAAAGTGTTAAATTATTTGACTGTGTGTATGTGTTGCTGATTGGTTTGGTTTATAAAGCTGTTGTACGTGTCAAATAAACATCCGTGTCTGCTGCAGAGAAGCAACTGCAGTGTATTTTTTCTTCATCCAAAACTTAATTCAACACAAACACAGTACAGAGCACAAGAAGGTAAGAGAATTTGTGTATACAACTTGTTTATACTACTCTCTATATTTTGTGGTTTTCAAGAAGCATTAAATATAAAGAGTTACTTATCAGGTTGAATTTGAATGATAGAACTAGTTTCTCGTTTTATAAAGGTAATTTATATAATTTATTGTCTTCTAAATAAATAAACTAGCCATATATATATATTATATATTAGGTTTTTTTATTTTTATTTATTATTACAGTATATATAATATATAATTGAAGTGCCTCTGAATCTCGCAGTTATCTGGTTTGACAGGAAATGTATATTTTTTCATGAGACTTTATGTTTTTGGTGGGGAAACAGTATTTTTTTAATCAAAAGTCCATATTGACTTCCATTTGATATTTGTAAATATGCAAATGTTTGTGCAGGAGTTGTTGACCCCTGAGTGCAAAAGAATAGCCAAACACCTTAAAACGTCATTATAATCACAGCAACATACAACAATGTTTCTGTTTAGATGTAATGTATTTACTTTTCCAAATAAAAACAATCTTGGGGGGGGAGGGGGGAATCTGGAGAAAATGCATCTCCCAAATAGACATTTAGGTTGGGATCATGGATGTGTTCCTGTGACGTCGACATCGTATTCTCGCGATGTTTCAGTACCGCTACAACCAGACCGAGAAGATGAGCAATGGCAATAGAAAACAAACCTGGGGACGAATTTGACACCGTTTTTGGTCAAAGCGACTCATTGGAGCTTTCTTCACACCACGACTATGACACAGCACAGGCTCGGATCTTCAAGATCATCGTCATAGGTGATTCAAATGTGGGAAAGACGTGTTTGACTTACAGATTCTGCGGTGGTACCTTCCTGAAGAACCCAGAGGCAACCATCGGGGTCGATTTCAGGGAGAGGACGCTGCAGCTCGATGGGGAGAATATCAAGGTGAGAGAGGGCCCACAAAGACACACCTGCACTGTAATTACACACATTCAATCCCTACAAGATTCACAGAGCTGTTTCCCCTGACCTATTGAGCATCACTCTAAAGACTGACCTAGAGCATGTTTACAGACATTCAAAGGATGTGAATGGGGACTGAACTCCTAGAAAATATAGGCCTGCCTCCTTAGAATGAACAGATGGGCGTCATGTCGTTTCATCTATTAAGATAGACTTTGACTTGGCTGTAAATAAAACCTTAAAAAGAAACAAATCTACATCTGGACTTATGTAAACATTGTATTTTTATCACTCTGTCAGCAGGATTTTCCTCCTTTTTAGGGTTCTGCAGCCAGAGTTGAGACTGATGTCAGATTCAGATTTGTTGCCAAGTAATTTCTTTTTGTTTAACAGTTTTTATTAGGTTTTCAATAAGCAACATCATTGTACATTTGTTTGCAACATGTGTATACTTGAACACCTTCCCTCATCACTCCCTCCCACCACCCGAGTGCCCCCTCATGTCCAGATGTGTCCAGAAATATTGCATTATTGTTATTAACATTAATAACATAAATATGCAAACAGACAAAATGTAAAGTCATATATATAAAAAAATAATAATAAAAAAAAAAAAAAAAAAAAGAGTCAGATAAAATAAACAGAAGAAAGGAAGGGGGAAAAAATTAGTTAGAGAAATAATTGTGATGAAATTAAATAAATAAATAGAAGAAAGGGGGGGGGGGTCGCCTCTGTTCCACCTCAACATTGTTATTCATCCTTATCCAGTGGTACCTGTAAGCTCTCATAATACTCTAAAAAAGGGGTCCAAGTCATCCTGAACTCTTGTATGTTGCCAAGTAATTTTAACATTAGAAAGAAAGTGCATTGGCCCGATAGTGCATATGATAAAACTCTGAAAAAAATGGAGGTGAGGTAACAGAAAATAAACAGAAATATTCATGAGATAGAATGCATTTTTTTCTCAATATGAAATATTAACTAAATATTGGGGGGAAAGGGGGTTAGTGCAAAGCTCTGCCGTTGTGCAGGGATGTTCTATTGATTGACCAGAGAGAGATTGTTACTGTCCTTATTGGGATTGGCTGAAAATAAAAAAAATACATGACCCTATTTTTTTTTTAAATTCTAAATAACTGAAGTTTCTCTTTCTGCTGTCAGCTGCAGATCTGGGATACGGCGGGTCAGGAGCGTTTCAGGAAGAGCATGGTGGAGCACTACTACCGCAGCGTCCATGCTGTCATCTTCGTGTACGACGTGACCAGCCTCTCCTCCTTTGAGAGCATCCCCGAGTGGATAGAGGAGTGCGCTCGACACTGCGTGGGCCCCCTGGTGCCTCGCATCATGGTGGGCAACAAGTGCGATCTGAGGGACCGCCGGGAGGTCCCCACGTCGACCGCACAGTGCTTCGCCGACAGCTACAACTTTCCGCTGTTTGAGACCTCAGCAAAGGAGCCGGCAGAGAAGGAACATGTAGACGCCATCTTTCTGACTTTGGCTTATAGACTGAAGAGCCACAAACCCCTGAGACTGAAGCAGCCGAGTGAGAGTAGCATCAGGCAGATGTGGGATCAGAGGGAGCAGGAGTCAGGAATTTGTCAGTGCTGAAGTCACCTGCAGGTGTATGGAATTATGAAGGTCAGCTAATCCTTCAGGAACAATGATGCTGCAGAGGAAATCATTTTCTCCCCCCCCTAAAGCTGAGACTAAATGCAGAAACTTCATGTTGTCTTACACTATGGACATTGAAACTATTGGCCTATAAGTTTGCACAATATTAAATCAATATTTATGTGAGGTGCATGAATGGTTGTGGAGGTATACCAATCATTTTTAGCTCAAATTGCACATGAAATCAAAAAGCATTGCAGGACACACTCTAGTATACAGACAATATATATATCAAATGTCCTGTAGCACCACAACTAATAGTATTCAATGCATACAGTGAGTTTTAACGGACAGAGGTTTCATTGATTTCAAGAGCATCAACAATGAAAATATCAACTGTGAAGAAAACTGTGTTATCAAGAAATGTCTTAAAAATTGTATTTTGGTTCTCAAAACAATTGATTGCAGCATGGGTTATGATGCTGTTACTGAATGCTGTGAATTTCTTAAATAGAAATATGAACAATAAACAAGTTCTGTGTCGGCTCGTTGGACTGCATATGGATTTTGCACCGAGCTTATTAATCACAAAATGTAGCTGTCTTTTTGGAGACGAAGCAAATGAACACAAGTCACTTGAAAAGCATGAGTGGAAACACGCTCAGCTGTCGTAATGCAGAAAGGTGGGGCTGATACTTTTGTTTGCACGTGTACGGTAATGCAAACTCTATCCAAAGGTATGAAGAAATGTTAAAATAAGCTGCAAACCCATAAAGGTGGTTGTATTTGTTCAACTTCAGTTTCCTGTTACTGTTCGTCGATGTCATTCAATAAAGCTTAGCGTCACACCCTGCCTTGTTGGTTTGTCTGTTTTTTTCCTTTAGAAAAAATCAAAGTTTTACTTTTGTTAATATGTTTTATCACACAACACTTAGGGTCAAAATTAGCAAGCAATACAATAACATCTGGAGGTGTATCTTAATTTTAACAGAAGATGCATCAATGGCATATTGCCAATTTGTCTCCCAATATTTTGTGTATCTACCATTATGTGATTTCACTTTTTATTTTATATCTTTATTAATCACAGTTAAATACTTATATGATTAAGATCAAATTTATATAGAAACATGAGAATGTGAAGCTATCTGGATTATGATTTAAACAATAAACTAAATCTGAAGAGATTCCTGTGTAAATTAATTGAAAGCTTCAAAAGCTGTTAAATGGACCTTGTGATGAGATGTTTACTCAGCTTCCCCCCCTACTCTTTTTATTCTTCACCCTAGTTTGAAATGTTTTACTGAGTTTTAGCGACGACCAGTGGTAAACTGTTACGAGATGATGAGTTTGTAAAACCCTGTAAACTAGAAATTCCTGTAGTTTAAATCGTTTGTTGTTTGCTAATTTTAACAATGAAAAATCAAATTGTAATTCCAAAACACGGCATCAGAACATACACTGCACACAAAAAAAAAAATCATTTTATAATCACTCACTTCCAACAACTCTGTCAGGCGGTCACTCAGTGTGTTGTCATATTTACCAGATCTCCGTGAATGCAGCACCGTCGTCTGTATTCTTCACGCAGCGTCTCTCCGCGGCCATGGTAACACTTCCCTTAACACTGGACCTCTGATTCAAAAAAGACAAACAAGTGCTTTTCATGCAGGTAAGAACATTATTTACACATGTTAACAAAAATTAAAGAATGTATGTTAGATTGTCGTGCGGTGAGTGTTTAGCTACGCGCATATCTAACATGTGCCCGGAGGAATTAGTACGTTTTGTTATTGCCAGAGGACTCGTTTGTTGTCTGTCTGTGGCCTAGCAGCGAGCTAACAAAGCTAACGTCTGCAAGATGGGAGGGTGGAGTACCGAGAAAAGAAGCCAAATTGAACGGTGGATTTGCTCTCTCTTGGTTTTATTGTCTGATAAGTAACTGACTTGTTGTGAGTAAGACTTACATTGAATTACAATGTGGTGTTATTGACCTAGTTTGAGACGCACTAACAAACATTTGTCACTGTACCAGGTCTAAGTCCAAAGCAATTGGCCCCAAGAGGGATCAATAAAGTTGTTCGAATTGAAAAAAAAAAAAAAATTATAGCTGCATTTCAAGTTTTGTATTTTTCTCTTCTAATTACAGATTTTTTTTCCCTCAACTGTTTTTAGGTTCTTGTTTAAATTGCACATATATATATATATTTTTTTTATCCCTGCACAGGTTATGTACATTTCCTTGTATAAGTCTATTTTTTAATTGCACAGTTTTAAGTTTGATTCATCTAGGGCAGGGGTTCCCAAACTTTTCAGGTCGTGACCCCCAAAATAAGGGTGACAGAAACTGGGTACCCCCCACTGTTCTTTAAGGTGGTTAGTTAGGTATATAACGTAGCGACAGCCACGCACACACTCTAATAAACCTATCCAAAAACTAGGAACACAAAATAATACAACAGCCTAAAAGAATTAAAAATGTCATTTCCATTTCACTTAATGATACTGACATTGGACTACTTTTTGTATATTTACAAAAATGGTAAAAATATATATTTATGCACTTTTAATTTTTTTATGGAAGGCATCTCGCGACCCCCCTCTTGGTGGCTGGCGACCCACTTGGGGTCCCGACCCCCACTTTGGGAACCACTGATCTAGGGCATGGGTGAGCCACATGCGGCCCTTGTCAGCCCTCAATGTGGCCCCTCAGGTCAATTTTTATATATCAAAACATGAAGAAAATGTGACAAAATCTGCCATGAAATCATGAAAACCAGAAATATGTCCATAATAATATTTGATCACTGGTATATGTTGAGTTAAATTTGAGACATAATTGACTGTTATAGTTTTTGTATCCTACAATTTGGCCCCCTGGCAGTGAGAATTAAATGAATGTGGCCCTTGCTGTGACCTAAGTTGCCCATCCCTGATCTAGGGGGTATTCTTTAAATCTTTTTTTTTTTTTTGGGGGGGGGGGGGGTCAGTTTTGTGGTTTAATTTGTAACAAATGTTTCATGTCATGTACGTCTTTGTAACCTGCTACTGGATGCTTTGAATTTCCCTCGGGATCAATAAAGTATCTATCTATCTGTCTATCTATCTATCTATCTTATCACTCAGCTTCTTTTCAGCATGAATTTGGCCGACATATGTGACAACGCCAAGAAGGGTCGTGAGTATGCACTGCTGGGGAACTATGACTCCTCCATCGTGTACTACCAGGGTGTCATTCAACAGATCCACAAGCACTGCCAGTCCCTCAGAGACCCTGCACTTAAAGTCAAATGGCAACAGGTTAGTTTCCTGAACCCTAAAAGTCCCTTTAATTTTTACACAAATATTATCACAGGGTGCTGTGTTTGAAGCGTTTGAAGCTAAGCACAGAATCCATTTGTGATCCATACTGTATAAAACACTTTTATTAAATGCTACTACTGTTAATATTCTCCCCTTTTCAATCTTTATTTATTTCTTGTTATAAAATACAACAATCTTCATATTTGATTTATTAGTGCAACCCCTTATCCATCCTACCCCCACCTCACTTCAAATGTAGAGTGTCAAGGTTTTCCATTAAAATACAACATTGGCATTACAAAAGCATGTATGTATCTTAAAATTTAAGTTGACATGGAAAACACAAGATAAAGAAAACAAGTAAAACAATAAATAAACTGCTAACATTTTTGATTTAGAATAAAAGATGTGTTCAAATTGTTATCTGTTTATTTTTTTATGAAACATTTATTGTCTGGCATTTCCTGGTTGGTTTTTGGTATCTTTTTTTCACGTCATTCTTTTTTTTGGTTACATTTGTTTGTATGTATTTTATTTTTGTTGATTAATGGTGTAATATTTCATATTTATTATCATTTGACTGCTGATCTGTAAGCCAGATATCCCTCCTGCATGTACAGCTGTATTCTCAGTATAATGTTCTGCATTGCAATGCTTAAAATGCATAACTCTTCCTCCTTCTGTGTGTGACCAGGTCAGGCAGGAACTGACTGAAGAGTATGAGCAGGTGAAAGGCATCATGGGAACACTGGACAGCTTTAAGTCCGAGAAGCCAGTCGACATTCTGGCCCCTCAATATGATGAGAGACCTGAGGATCCAGCAGTGTGGCCCCCTCCCACGCCTGCAGAACACAGGTGACTGTGACACAGTAAAATCTCTTCTTGAACAATCTTTGGATTTCCTTTTTAACACCTTAAAAGCAGAAAAAAACTAACTTTTATGAGTGAATACAAAAAGTGACAATAGCATGGTGTTAGTAAAGCTGACCAGGAAAGAAAACTGAGGTACATTTGAATGGCCAAACTTAGAATACCAAAGAGGATTTCATACACCCTCTGCCAAAACCCCATAAGTTTAGGACACAGGGTAGTGGACCGCAAAACTGTTCAGTCACCTGATCCACCTTAAAAAACAATGGGTTGATATTTTGTATTTGTGCAGTTTATTGCATTTGAACTGAAGCCTAGTTTGTATGCTTCATGCAGACTAAACAAAACACCCTTTTTTTTCCATTACCTACTGTCAGAGGAGACTAATACGGTTGCTGGCAAAAACAATTTGACAACAGTAAGGTCCCCCAGCAATGAGTGCTACTGATTTCTATATTTCATGTAACATGTAAAAAAATAAAATAAACAAAGTTAAATCAAGCTATAAAAACATTTGAACATTTGAACCCCACTGTTTGAGGATCATTTAAATCAATCTGATGGGAACGTGCACATCCATTAATGCTATTATGTTTTAAAAAAATACGCCCCGAAGGGACGCTGGTTTGGCTCAGTTGGCAGAGCAAGCGCCACATATCCAGATACTACAGTCCTTGTTGCACTTGTCGCTGGTTTGACTTGCGATCAGCAACCATTAAGTGCATGTAATTCCCCTACTTTCTCTTCCTCTACATTTCCCCCTCACTTCAGTTTTCCAATACAATTAAGGCAAAAGCACCCAAAAATCATCTTTAAAAAAAGAATGCACCTTGAAAGCAGAAAATATGCATGTGGCATTTCCGTTGGTATTCTAGGTCAAAGAAAAGCTCCTTGAACACGACTGCAGTGTGTGTGGGTTTTTGATATTTGCACTTTAGTGGAGTTTTGTGACTTTACTGGCTCCCCTAGTCCTATTTATCTTTCTGACAGAACAGATGGTTACTGATATTACTTACTCTACCAGTGTACATTTCTATTTGTGATAATCTCTACCACCTCAGTGATTATTTATTTAATTATCTGCTCATTAAAGTCGACATGTGAAGCTTTACTTCAACAAAGAAATGCCAGAGCTTCTTAGAAGTGAATGCTACTTTGTGGAGACGCGCTAGTATTTTGTCATTTAAAAGAAAATACCTTGTGTTTCTGTCTGCAGCTGCTTCCTACTATTACTTGTTTTATGTCTCACTCGTGTGTGTTCCTGTAGGAATCCTGTTGCAGTGAAGCGACCCAACAGTGCAGTAAAGCAGAGGAAGGAGTCCCCTGGTCTGCCGCGTCGAGGGGCAGGCCCTGGAGGCCGTGGCCAGGTCAACACTAAACAAGACCGGCCGGGTTACAGGGAGGCAAGAGGTCCAAAAGCCAAGGATGATAAGGTTAGACAACAGCAGCTGATATTAGCTGGATCAGATGGATAGATGAAGATCTTAAGTCCGTATTGAATACCCACATACACCTTGTTGTTTTTTTTCTAGCAGGGAAAGAAAGGGATCGGAGAAACACCAGGGGATGTAGAGCAGAAGAAGTTTGATGGTACGGGACATGACAGTGACCTGGTGGACTCGCTGGAGAGAGATATTGTGTCCCGTAACCCTAACATACACTGGTATGGTAGCATTCACTGTTTCTTCCATCCTTGTGCATGTGTTTTACACCCAGGGGATAATTTCTTTTTTAATGTTATCACTGCTGACTGAGTTGTCTGGATGAACTTTAGGGATGACATCGCTGATCTGGAGGATGCCAAGAAGCTGCTGAGAGAAGCTGTGGTTTTGCCCATGTGGATGCCTGACTTCTTTAAGGGCATACGTCGCCCCTGGAAGGTATGTGCTCGCTTATATACTCTTAGCTTCCTTTTAGCGTTCTTTCAAATTTTTTTTACAGAAAATCAATGAAGACGATGTGTTTCAGCAGCACACATTGTACTGCTCAGGGTACAACTCAAGATGGATTTTGAAGTTGCTTAGCTGCTGACCTTTCAACAGTCAGCCATTATGCCTCACAGTGAAACATAGTAACACGCCCACTGTCTTCTGCAGCTGTTGCAATGGCCAAACTAAAGTGTAATCTAAAGTCAACACAAACATCTATTTTGAAAATAGTTGGATTTATAATAAAGTTAGTTTGCGACTTGGTTAAGTTTTTTTTTTTTTGTCAGGGAGCAACTTTTCACAAATTGGGATGAAAAGACACTACTACTATAATAAGTGAGAAAAATTAAGAGGCCTATTGTGTCGCCCTGCTAGCCAAGTGGCAGTTTTCCAATGAATGCAAAATCACAAAAGCTCACAGTAAATCTTAGACTGTGAAGTAAATGCTTATACGTACATGTTTGCATCATTTATTGTATATCTTTTGTTAATGGGCCTGTTTATTCATACTGCCTCTCAGTATGACTCAAGGGGAGTTTTCCCTCTGTACCCTCCTCTGTTGATCTTCATCATGTGAGGCTTCTTACTCCCCCAGGCCGACCATGTGAGGATCAATACGTTATCGGTTTTCACAGCAACACAGGGCATATTTTTCAAGATAGCTGTGAGTGTAGATAGATGACAGGTCAGACTTAATCAGACAAACTTCACAGTGGTACAAACACCACAAAATAAAAATAGACAATCCTAAGTCCATTCATTGTTATCCAAGGAGTCACAAGAAGGTAGCGTCCTACTCATCTATAACAACGTTGGTCCATTTCTCCCACTGTTTTGCAGAGATTTCTCCCTGAAGTCTTGTAGAGAAAGTCATCTATTCCATTTCAAAGACCTCTTAAACTATGTCCAACCATTCCCTGAGGTGCACACATATTTTACACAGATACCAGTATTTTTCTTCTTATTACATCCTCTCTCATTAAACCATGACACAAGACCTCTTAATTCATTCATTTGATTTGTGGAGGAAAAATGTACAATCAAACAAATCTGTTTTTTTTACCAAAGCAAGCCTAAAGCTAAAGAACATCTCCAGTCCCAAAACATCATAAACTTAACACATTGAACCTAAAATCTTTGTTACAGATAAACATATTCACCAAGAACGTTTGAATTTTGCCACATGTCCCAAAAATTATGAGAGTGATTGGCATCCAAGTTCATGATTTTTGGACATCACACATTTAGGCAGTACATATTTCTGTCTGTGTAGTTCTACTTCCTGAAACTCAGGCGACCCAGCTCTGTAGCTAACTTAGCACGCATTAGCCAACACGGAGTCTGAGACAATAGCATCAAAAAAGTCGGTTAAAAAAAAAATGACAGATTGTATCTCAGGTCCTTTTGGGGTTTAATTTGATCTCCCCAGCTACGGACACAAACCAGATGCAGAAACCGCAAAGAGAGCAGCAGCGATAGTCTTTATGTTTATAGAATACATCTGCATTAGGGTTGGCAGGTATGTATATGTCACTAACATCAAAAAATAACACCGATGCTGAAGTTTACATGAAAAGACCAAAACTGGAGAAGAGACGGTGACAAAGTGAAAAGGGGGTACACTACAGGGAGGGTACAGTTTAGTCGAAGGATTGATGATTACATGCATGGCTTAGCACAATAATAACAGCCTCTCATATTTTCAAATACCAAAAGTTCATACTGTGCTCATCCAGAGATGATGATGCTGAACACCAGCATTATCCCGAGTCCACAGTGGCACATTTTGTGTTAGCGTCCATGTCGTCTTTTCATCCCTCTAATTAAGCGCAGCCCTGACATTTACAGGCAACTCTTTGACTAAATGGCTGCAAATTTGTTTTTGGCATTTGCTCTTTATAAAAAACTAAATCTGATCAATTTGAAGAAAGTAAAGTTAAATGACTTGTATTGAGTCTAGCATCAGGGACAACACAAGAGCACAGCAGTAAATCTTGACTGTAACTTTAGGTTCGGATGATACGTTTTAGATGACGATGTGATATAAGATATAACGAATAATTAAAGCATACTTTACATATAATACAGTAGCATTTACCTCCTTGCTCTCTCTGATGTTAACATACATACTCTTGTACACTCTTGTAGGTTTTATGGTTAATAAGTGACTCAGTGTACCAAATGGGCAACAAAAGGCAGTGATAAATGTTCATGTTGGTAGCCAGCAGAATCGTTATCAGATCTGTTGGTCTAAATTTCAACAATTCATTTCTAAAAAAATAAAAGTAATCCCTCTTCCTCCCTCATAAGCTTATTGTCAGCTTATACTCTGATTCATTTTTGATGAATTTAAAAGCTGAAACGTGTTTTGAACGTTTGTTTGCTACATTGTTCTCCCTCATTTAAATATGAATATACCTGTCAATATGAAACCCCTCCAGTAGATGAAGGCTTGACCAACTCTGTACCTACAGTACTTCATTTTGCAGAACAAAAGACATTTAAGTTAATACAAGAAGAAAAACACACTTTGAAACTGAGAGGGCTTTAACAGACATTCTGTTAAAAAAAACGAAAAAAGTAGAAAAAAGTAGAGGGCTTTAGTAGGGCTTGGTGATAAATCAATAAATTGTAGATTTTCTCTCACTTTTTCCGCTACTCTCCTCGGGCTCCTGTAGTTCAAGTCCACCCCCTCTTATTTACCTCCTACAGAGTGTCTGGGTGGTCCCATGTGTGTTCCACCCAGACACAAGTATTCTGCTGAAGTTGCTCTGTCTGCCTCATCTGTACTTTTTCTTTACCCTGAAACGGCATAGTGCACTTTAACCTCTATAGAGAAACTCAGGTTACCTTGGTACATTTTATTGATCAAATAAAAGCAAAACTTGTTTTAAGTCATTTCTATGTCATTTTTATTCCTTTTTTTTTTTTTTTTTAAGAAAAAATCGACTAAAATCAAAAATCAAGTTGGGTGTGAAAAAGTCTGAGATTTTATTTTCCTGTCACATTGCCCGGTCTTGGGCTGTAGTGGATGGATGATCACTTCTTGTCTGATAACATCTTTGTGGCCTGCTGGCTCATAATATGAACACTGGTTCTGTCCGGGTTTAGTTGCTCATAATAGAAAATACTGAAGATGTTCAGGGCCTTCAAATAATGTTTTTTTTTTTTTTTTAGGCTCCTGGTCATAAACTTCTAATGCCATACCTGTAATAAATATGAATAAACATATTTAAAACATGAGTCAATAATAACCCTTATTTTTGAATGTGTCAGACCAGACGTGATCATTTGCAGTTACAGTCACAGACTAGTCATCCCCAGTCTTCTTTACTGTATCCCTCTTGTCTGTTTTTGTGATTTTGTGTGTATTTTAAGGTGTAACTTTTCCTCCTATAGGGCGTTTTAATGGTCGGCCCTCCAGGGACAGGCAAGACCATGTTGGCCAAAGCCGTCGCCACAGAATGTGGGACTACTTTCTTCAACGTGTCCTCCTCCACCCTCACCTCCAAATACAGAGGAGAGTCAGAAAAACTTGTTCGCCTGCTGTTTGAAATGGTAAGTCTATGTACATAAATGTATTCTGCTCAGTTAAACCTCACAGCACCAGACTAAAGATCTTAGTATTTTCATTCATAGCAGAAGACTTATTTTCTTCCTGCTTAGGCCCGGTTTTATGCACCCACAACCATCTTCATAGACGAGATTGACTCCATTTGTGGCAGAAGAGGAACATCTGACGAACATGAAGCAAGCCGCAGGGTCAAATCAGAGCTTCTGGTTCAGATGGATGGTGAGTGGAATAGAGAAGTGGGAGCTGAGGATGTGAAGTGAAAGCAAATGTGGCAAAGTGAGGACCTGCATATCATACATGCAGTCGAGTTTTTTTTCTATCGCGTTTGGCACTTTTTAATATCACAACTTGCCGGACTGCAAGATCACGTGTCAGAAAAACACATTTCCTTTAAAAGTAAGTTTGTGTGTTTCGTTCAGGTGTGGGGGGAGCCCTGGAGAACGATGACCCCTCTAAGATGGTGATGGTCCTCGCTGCCACAAACTTTCCCTGGGATATTGACGAGGCGTTGCGACGACGGCTGGAGAAAAGGATCTACATTCCCCTGCCCACAGGTGACCAAATCTCCTACAGGCTGCACAAAAAAATTAGGGCGATCTTCACTGTGCGGGTCTGCTGTCAGAGAATGTTCACAATGATTCTAATTGAGTTTTGTGTTGTTGTTTTGTGTTTGTGCGCTTAGCTGTGGGTCGCGTGGAGCTTCTTAAGATCAACCTGAGGGAGGTGGAGGTTGCAGCTGATGTGAACCTTGACTTCATAGCCGAGAAGATCGAGGGCTACTCGGGAGCCGACATCACCAACGTCTGCAGGTGTGTGCTCGTTTGTAGTGTGAAAAATGGAGAGATTGATTATCCATTCATCTTTTTTTTTTCATCATCCCTTCTATGTCCAACACAGTAATATAGGGATTTTACTGTATACTAATAAAAAGCAGCATCTATGTATCTATGGAGTATGTTTGGACTTTAATAATTTATTCACAAACACATCTCCATTTTTAAGAAAGAGAAGAAAAAAAACACTCGTACAGAGAACCTGAGGTTGATTAAATTGACTTCAGTGCAAAATGACAACTGTTTGAAATAAGACAAGTAAGAATATTACTCTTTAGAATAATAGAATAGAATAGAATTACTTTATTGATCCCAAACTGGGAAATTGTGGCGTTACAGCAGCAGGTTATCCAACACACAATATGAGTGAAAAAACACAATGTTAGCAAATCTAAACACAATATAATATTAAATACAAAGTAAATAAGTACTAAAAAATATCAAAAATAAGAATGTGAATATATACAGTGAGGATTTAACTAAGCATTACTAGTCTTAAATAGGAAGATTAAATATGGAAGATTGAATGTAAATGTGCAAAAACAGAGTTGTAAATGGACAGTATTAACATAAGTTAAAGTGCATGCGTGTAGACATATAATAAGCAGAAACTATACAATATAACGGCGAGTAGACAGCCAGATGAAGTGAACATGAGTGCAGGGATAATTTGTAAATTTAACAGCAGAACAGATGACAGTATGGAGAGACAGATATTATCATGATGACAGTTCTCTGCTCGCATGAGGTGAGCTGTTGTACAGAGTTATGGCCTTCGGTAAGAAAGATTTCTTGTATCTGTCCTTGTGACGGCGGAGTTGTATCAGTCTGTTGGAGAAGCTGCTCCGCTGTTTGTCCAGTAGGGTGTGCAGAGGGTGATCAGGATTATCCATAATGGATAACAGTTTGTTAAGAGTCCTCCTCTCTGTCACCACTACAAAAGAGTCCAGCTTGCAGCCTATCACAGAGCAGGCCTTCTTAATGAGTTTGTCCAGTCTCTTAGTGTCACCAGCTCCAATGCTGCTCCCCCAGCAGACCACAGCAGCTTTAGTAAAACAGGGGCATGACATTACTGGGTCTTTACATGTATATGAACTACATACAAACGTAACATAACATAAAAAAGGCAGTGTTGCAAGTACAGGAGTCAGATCGACATTTTTGTTTGATTTTGTAGATCATTAATAGAAATACTCAACCCTGAATAAACATGCAATGTAGCAGATAAAGCATGAGGTCAGAGGTCATACAGACTGTATTCAAAGATGAGCACATTTTACTGCTGGAGGTCTGTGAGAGATTTTAATTCTCTTGATGGGCAATCAAATGTGCTTTTGTTCCATTCCTACAAGTCTATAATCAAAAGCTAAAACAAATACAGATATATAATTTAAAACTACATTTGGGCTTTAGATAAGCTACTTGTGTACAGCTTTAGAAATCCTGCATGACTAAACGGTGCAGAAACACAAGAACTATTTATAAATTCACAAGTTTCATTTTTTTATTTTTTAATGAAAATGTTCAAGATTAACAGTCAAAAGAGACAAAAGCCTAGATTATACAATTGTGCAGAATACATTTTTGATTCTAAAACTTTCCCTGGGGGAGAAGACCCCCCCCCCCCCCCCCCCCACACACACACACACACACACACACACACACACACACACACACACACACTAACACACACCTCTGATGGTAAGGAAATGTAAGGTAAGGGCGTCATTGTCCTTGTGGTCATTTTTGCCAGAGCTACACTGGGAATGTAAGATATTTTTTTGCACAAGTTTTCTCTGCTCAGCTCTGGCTCAACATCATTTTGTTGACCTTGGTTGTGTGTGTGTGTGTGTGTGTGTGTGTGTGTGTGTGTGTGTGGGTGTGTTTATCATCCACACACAGCCTGTAGCCTGCAGGATTTTAGCCTTGTTGCAGCATTGATGTCATTCATTTTGACAGGATTAAAATTCTTAGTAAAAAAATATGATGTGAAATATCTTTGAGGGTACATACAGTTGTTACATATTTGTGACCGTCTGCTCCTGTCATCATGTGAACATCAGGGATGCATCCATGATGGCGATGCGTCGTCGAATCCAAGGCCTGACTCCTGAGGAGATCCGAGCTCTGCCCAAAGACGAGCTGCAGATGCCCGTGACCATGGAGGACTTCACCCTGACGCTCAAGAAGATCTCCAAGTCTGTTTCTGCCGCAGACCTGGAAAAATACGAGGCCTGGATGTCTGAGTTTGGGTCAGTATAAAGAAACGGTACATTTAAGACCTGTGGCGGGAAGACCATCTAATGGAGGACTGGCAGCTTTGAAAATGATGAAAGGCCTTGAAGAGTGGGGAACCAGGCAGCACATCAGGGCTCCAGGTGAAACATGGGAACATATGAACTTTGACTTCACCGTTGCCCTTTCATATATTCTCCTCTCATTGTTTTCCTTGTCGATAATCTCTACCATCCCGCTGCAGACTGACTTGAGAAAGAACAGGGACTTTTATCGTACAGAGTAGCCTGATGCACACAGGTAGACCAGGGAATGCACTAGTTTTACATATTAGGGCCTCTTGCAAGAACATTGTCGTGTTATTATAGATTTCATAAGTTGATTAATGCAAACTTTGAGTTTGTAAGATTTAATCATTTGGATTATCAAAACACCTCAAATTGGAACATGGTTCCCTTTTTGCTTCATTTTGTCACAAAAAAAACGTGTTCACCTCGACATCCAGCTGCTTAAGAACCAACACTGTAGGTGCAAGAATTACTGTCTTTTTCTTCTCAGCTAAGCCACGACCACACAATTGATTTTCCAGTCAGTTCTTTAATTTAAAATTGTATTTAATCCCGACATTCGCGGCATGATTAGCACAACATTTTCGACCAGGTATGGATTTGTTTCATATCTCTTCAGTACAAGAACATAGTGCAAAATGTATTCAATGCGCTTCAATAACTCAATAACAAGAGGAACTTAAGAACAGATTTGTGATTCTTGCAAGAGGCCCCTTTGTCTTAAAGAATTGTACGTTTGAGCACTTTGAATTAAATGTAATGTATCTCCTATGAGAGCTCATACTACTGACTGAAAACACTTGAAAAACCACAATGTCTGTGTTTCTGTAATGACCGATTATGTTTGTGTTTTTTTGTTTTTTTTAACATATTTGTCTTGAGTTTTACTTCAGTTGAGTCAAACACATGTAGTAGCACGCCTGTAGGAGACAGATAACCCTCATTTTAAACCATGCCTTCTTAATGGTTCCTATGTTGTGTATTAAAGTGATCTAACCCTGAGTCAGATTATGTCTCACATTGATCATTGACAGTCTTCTTTTTGGTATTGATAGACGAGCAAAAAGTTTGATGCATTGGTGACTTGATGTTGACTCAAACATCAACCTGTGTTTGTTGTTTTGCTGTATTTCTTTTTAATGGTTTGACCCCTAACTTCAAGCTTCCTCTAGTTTGAAGGTAAAATAGTGAACCACTAATAGCTCAAGTGACTTTGCATCACAACAAGGTCCCAGGAATATCTTTATTATTAATACCATTTCATAACTCCAGCACTACTAACTTGTCATGTAAATCTTCTTATTTTGTTAATACGACTTTAGACTAAATCTCATTAAAACCTTCTTGATGCTGAGGCAAATGAAATATTTACTATGGCAAAAAAAAAACATTCTTCATTGGCAGATTGAGTCTGCTCAGTAAATAATTTAAAATTAATTCAATACTCAAGACAACATTATTCATCCCAAAGGACAATTTTGTTTTTGCAGTCTACCCGGACCACACATGGGTAGACCGCTTCGATGCAACATGTGCTGAGCAGGACGCCGGACATGACGTAAAACAAACAGAAATGACAGAAGGTACTCTGAAGTACTCTGAAAGGTTATAGATTCCTGACAGTTTTCAGTCATTTAGAGACTTACACTCAATCCCATCTTGCAGCACTATGTTGCCACACTCTTATGATGCATTATTCGACCCAGAGGCTTTTTGCCGGCATCCCAATGGTCAACAACACTGTCTTTTAAAAGCGCCCAAACATTAATATTGGTTTGGAAATGAGGAATGATGAAATGGGTCTCTGAATGTTATAATAATTGTCTGGTGTTCAAAGCTCTCTTGAGCCCATTTGCGATACCTGTGGCGGAATTGAACACTGAAGGGAACACTGTTTAAAGGCACAAGATAACCCGTAATCCCTCCATGCTTTAGATATGTAATTTTGAGGATTAAATCCTAGCTTTACATTCTAGCTGTGCCTTGTTTTACAACAAGCCCTCATTGGATATGGGCCTCAAAAGATGAGTAAGATGGACACTGGGTTTGAGTCAGTTTGTTGCTGAATTTGCTAAAAGATGGATGAGTCATACCCTCTTGGCTTGAATATGAATTCTCTTAAGTACTTAGATCGATCTTTGATTGGCATGTCCAAACTGGTGCTCAACAAGATGGATATAAAAACTAATGTGCAACTACTCTGTCTCAATCTTGGTCAATATTAGTTTACTCTTTCCAAAAGATTAAGCAGACCATTGGGGGAGATCTTCCTGAGTATTATAAAGCTAAAGTGAAACAGGAATTTTGATGCTGGAGGAGGGTTTTCCACAACCTGGCAACATGATTTTTTCTTTAAAGCTTTGGCAAATTATTCATTAATCATGAATAAAGTAATTTAGTCCTACTTATAATCCATTTTTAAAGACTGATATACCCTATGTTTTTATATTATGTATCAGTTGTACTGTTTGCTTTTTTATTTCTGACAGATAATTAAGGTTATTCAGTTTCGTTTTATTCTAGTCATTCCATTTACTATACTGCAGTAAAATTTAAATATACTTAATTTGTGTATTTCCATGGTCTGCTGCTTTATATGCCTACTTCTACACCACTACATCTTAGAGGTGAGTATTGCTCTTTTTATTTCACAGATAGATTAATAACACATCAACAAATATATACATGTAAAGATAAGAAGAATAGATGATAAGAATTTGCAACTCTCCTTCAGCTGAGCTACATATTTGTAGCTCCACGTTGAAGTTATAATGATCATAGTACAGACGAAGCTTACCTTTCAGAATCAGAATCAGAAATACTTTATTAATCCCAGAGGGAAATTCGGTCGTTACAGTTGCTCCAAAATATACAATATAGCAGTAGAAATATAGTAATAAAAATATGAATCAAATAGAATAGGAATATAAGTAAGGTTTCAATAATAGGTACAATAAATATTTACACGAATAAGAGGAAGGTGGAATATATACACACATTTTCAAGATTATTGCACTTTGTTATCATGGCCATATTATTCATTATTATTATTATATTGCAGTTTTAATAAATAATGAGTTATGGTGGAGGTTACAGTTTTCAGTTTTTTTGTTTTTTTTTATTATTTTTTGTTTTTTTGTTCAGCAAAAAGGATAAAATACTTTAAGACTTTAAACGAATATTTAAATATTTTTTACAGACTATTAGAAGACATCCTTTTACATGTGTATGCCCATAAAGCTCCAAAAAAACCCACACCATACAAAGATTAGATAATGTGTAAATAAATAAGACAATGTTGTACACTAAGATTAATGTGGATAAGTGCATGTAGCCTATAGAGGGTGCAGAATTTCTATCTATGAGAATTCTGTATTTTTATGTTCATTTACTGTATACATTTCCCCTCACGTTGAGTTAATCGATGATAAATAATAGGCTAATGCCATTTATTATTGACTGTAACGTAAAGTGCGTTGCTCCAGTGACGCTGTGTGGCTGCACCGGCGCACGGTTGCAGCGCCCCCCCTCCTCTCCCCTCCCCTCCCCTCCCCGTTATCACCACACAGAGGGTCTAACGCTCGCACCAGAATGGAGACTAAACCGGTCATCACCTGCCTTAAAACCCTCCTCATCGTTTACTCCTTCGTGTTTTGGGTATGTCGCATTTCAAATATCTCTCTTTTAAAAACCACACCGACAGTGATTACAGTCCATCCCGACGCCCCGCTGTGTTTTTTGTTTTATTTCTGTAATGAAGGGGTGGACACACACCGCAAGCATCATCGACGGATTCGTGCTGTTCTTTTCAATATACGACAGTGATATACACCGCTGGCTTATCGTATTTAGACTCTTTACCGTTTTTGAGATGTAAATTTCATGTTTTTCTGTTCTGTAAATTGCATTGCGGGTGCAACATATTGTGGCTGCGGGCAGGGCGTCAGTGTCGTGGCGGGGACGCACACACACACACACACACACACACACACACACACCGTACACACACCATCATGGTTGTTGTCAGTTAACACGGTGGCGGATGTTCACATCACCGTTTGATGAGACCGACGTTACGGGCCTCGTGTGTTTGATGAGGCCCCCCGTTAAAGACCATTTTTCTTACCACATAGTGAACATTTTGGGTTCTGTGCAGGGATTCTTAAAGGGACCTTGCACCCTCACTTCATTCTCCCATATAACAACAACATGCATCTGTGTCACAGGTTATAAACATAATGCATCAAGTATTCAAATGAGAATCATGTAACTTGGTTAAAATGCATTGATTCATTAAAAGTCCAATCACATTTTAAACTAAAACTTTGGTTGTTAAATCCACATTTCATTGCTTAATTTAGTATTATAGAGCATTGTATTGAAAGCAGGGCTGCAAATAAAAGTTATACCTTTTAAAATCCACCAAGAGAGGATAAGCAGTCAATTACAATAGTTAATTGAATTCAGATGACTTTAATAATTTCTGGTCTGTCAACTTCTGTTTACTTCACTGGGAACACTAAGGTTATTTTTTTTAATAACATAAACTAATTGTAAGGAAATTACTTTAGTAAGTGTTGAGACCAATAACATAAAATGTTGTTTAATATACAGAATTAGAATTAATGGGAGGGCTGCAACTAACTCATTTTTTCCCATTATTTGTCAGGCTGCCAACATTTTCTATTTTTTTCTATAGAAAGACGTTAGACAGTAAAATATATATTTGACCAACCAGCTGCCAGAAGTTCATGTGTTCAGTTAATGATAGACAACAAATCCTCTGACAGGTAAACATTTATGTGCATGACTTATTAACTCCCATTAAACCGTTCATTCCTGTGGGAACCCTGTAGAACATGTTGAATGTGCCTTACATTTTCCATGAATAAATAAACCATATAATGTAATTACAATATAACAGTATACCAGTCAGCCATAAATAATTATCATGTTTAGTGAATGTTGAGATGAAAACCTTGATTGTACTGTAAAGTGTTGAATAAACAGCATTGTAACCATAAGGCTACTACCAACAGTCATTTTCAAAGATTGATAAATCTGCCAAAGTTTCTAGGTTTTAGATCAGGAGATAATCAGGTAATACAATTTGAATGTCTATTTTTGTCTAATCAGAAGCCTGAGAACCAAATAAATTGCATTTGATCCATTCATGAATAGAAAGGAAGCAAATCCTCACATTGGAGCTCATTACCCATTAAGAGGTTGGGATTTTTGCGACTGACCTAAAAGATTACTCGCAGTAAAACCAATGTTCCTGTGGGAAAACTACAGAGAGGGATTCAAAGTTAATCATATCATTTAACTGAAATACCTTAAAACTGCTTTTATTACAGGTTATTATTACTTAAAATGTTTCACTTATGTCGAGTTTCACAAGACCTAAAGTTTCTTTTCCAGTCTGTTCAGCTCTGTACTTAAGATAGAACGACCAGTTTATTTAATCAATCCATCTGCCAAACATTGTACTGGTTTTTGATTTTTTTTTTTAATTGAACAACAAACAAAAAATCCCATCAACTTTCTAAAGCCTGAGATGATTTCTACAGATGCCAGACCATCAGAAGGTTTCGGTTTTTGCTTATTTAAAAAAAAAAAAACATCAATATTACTGCAGATGGGGCGCTGGTTTAGCTCAGTTGATAGAGCAGGCGCCCCATAGGCTATATTCCTCGATGTATGATGTATGATGTATGATGTATGTCTACATCTGGTCTATCTTCAGCTGTCTTATCAATAAAAGCAAAAATGCAGGGAAAAAAATATCTGCAGATGTTTCAGATATTTTGTTGACAAAGAAAAAAAGAGTTAATAAATATTAAAACTGGCAAGCCCTCAATCATATGAGGTCCTCTTCAGGCGTACGTCCACATGAACATAAAAGCAGGCAATAAAAATGACAGCTCCACATCCACATTTGCACTAAGACATAGTTTCCTAGAGTTTGCAAATCCTAAATAATACTAAACTGGTCAATGAAATTTCTGGCATATTTAAAAGTCTGCTTCGATATTTATTAATTAAAAGCTACACTTACAATGCTAAGCCAAAAGCATTAAACAACACTCACTCAAAGAATAGATTCTGCCAATATTTGAACTCTCATTCAGGCACTTTGTCTCTGTAAGCCTCCTCAGGAAGTAAAGGAGCAGATCACTCAGAAAGAATTATAAATCACTTTGAGACAAGCTTGGGAAGTGGAATAACGTCTCTTCTTGGTTTTCACTGATATGCCTTTGTTTGCCCTTCGATTACCAGCTGAGTCTTGAAATATAATCTAGCGTCTGTTCAGGCGACTATAAATCTACAAATGTCAAAATAGTGGACAAGCAATTTTGATGAACTTTGACCGTAAATCTCAACTGTAATCATTGGCTAAGGCTCATTCCTTTTAGAGTCCTGAAGCAGCCAGATATAGTCACGGTGCAATAATCTAATTCGAACACGTGGAACAGATTTATCTGTCAATAATGTTGTTTAGGACCTGAGGAATACTTTTATCGTCGTCCTCCTCGACATTCATTCCAGTCTGGAGGAAATGAAAAGAGAGCCACTTGACTTCTGCAAAAACCAGAAGTAACCCCCTAAGATTGAGGAAAGAAAATTGCAGAACCCACAATCAGCAGTTCAGCTCGGTGTCCCATGAAGAGCTGTAAGCAGGCCTGCGAGGTGTTCTAGATATGAAGTTTTATATTTAGTCAGGATTGGACTGTCTCTCTCTCTCTCAGGGCTCCCTTTACATCTACAGCGTCGGGTTTCAGGCGTGCAAAGTGCATGGGGTGTCTCACAGCTCGGCGTGTGAACCTCCTCAACCCTGAGGCCCGACGCACGCAGAGGTTCACACTTTGTACAGAGTTCCAAAGAGAGGGAGAGCTGCCTCAATGTCAGGGGTCGGATTCACTGTCATCAGCTTGTCCTGGCAGATAATGTCTCAAGTGTGAATAGCTATGTGGCAATACGTTTC
Source organism: Labrus mixtus (assembly GCF_963584025.1). Classification (NCBI taxonomy): domain Eukaryota; kingdom Metazoa; phylum Chordata; class Actinopteri; order Labriformes; family Labridae; genus Labrus; species Labrus mixtus. Next base: position 4,484,738 of record NC_083624.1, read on the forward strand.
ATTCGTGCACACACAGAAGAGATAAATGCAGAGCAGGTGGTGAAGTCGGCGTGGTGTCCTCGCGAGCATATTTTGTCATCGCACCTTCTGTTTCTTTATTAGGGCCGGCGGGGGGGACATGGGAGGGGGGAGGGGGGGGGATAGGGGTGACCTGTTTTCAACTCTGCGCTGTTACCATGGTGGCATTGAATTTCAAACAAAACGTGTGGGGGGCGGGGGGGGGGGGCTGCTCGGCTCCAGGGAAGGAGGAGAAAAGAGGGAGCAGTCTGAAGCTGTTTGGCATTCATCAACAGACATGGAAGTCTAGATGACTTGCCCCCCCCCCCCCCCCCCCTCCACTTCTTGGACTTGATTTCCCCGTTGACTTGAAAATGAACACTTTAGCATTGACAAGATTCTCCCTTATTTGTATGCGAGCGCTTCTCTTCGAGGTCCAGACATTTTTGCTGCCGAAAAAAAATGTAGGCCGTAAACAGCGAGGACATCGTCATCTGGAGGACTGTTCTCTGAAACGACAGTCTGCTGCTGCAGTAAGCATCGCTGGCGATAGAAACATTGGAAAGTCATTACTGACGAATGTAACGGTCAGCCAGCGGTCCTTGAGCTCAGCCAGACAGCGGCTGAAGAGGCGGGACGTAAGAGCCGCGATGATTAGAGTACACAGAAACAGAATGAGCTGTTTTATTTATTTTGTGGGCAAAATGCCAAACATGTCCAGGTTTCAGCTTCTCAAACGTGAGGGGTTTGAAGTTTCTCTTGATCACAGATGGCAGTAAACAGAATATCATTGGTTTTCAGACTGTCGGCTTGTCAAAACGAGACACTTGGAGATTCTGTTTTGAGCTGCAGAAAATTAAAAAAGAAAATAATCGTTGATTGAAAGCGCAACACTACGAGACATTAAAGGCTTTGTATGCGATTTTTTTTGATCCAGCAGGTGTCGCCCTTGAGCACCAGCATGAAACCAAAACAACTCGCGCTGCATTGTTGTGTTAGCATGCTAATGCTAGCGATCTTTATTACGCTCGTATCTTCACACTGCATGTAAATTTACCTGAAATGAGCGTGATCTAGAAACACAGTTAAGCAGTGAGTACAGTATGTTATTCTTCTTTTCTCTAGTCCCTCAATTAAACAACTTTTATACGCGAGGGGAGGAGTCAGCCGGCCGTCCGGGCGATGTAAACAAACTGAAGATAGGACTCTGAAAACTCTGAAAACATCACAGACAGTGGGACTCGGGTGTTACACCCATTGTAGACAGTCATGACTTACAGAGTTATTTTCAGAGGATATACTTGATTTATATTATATTTAAGTGTGAAAAATCACATATGAAGCCTTTAAATTGGGTATAGGTTAATATGAACTATGAAACAATATAGATTGATCAACTACTAAAGACTATAATGTATCATTTATGCCTCAGTTTATTCATTTTATATCTGTGCAGAAGGTTCAAGCTTCAAAATCCTGGGCTGAAATATGAAAGCAGTCAGAAGTGCTCAAAACTGCAGTTCCTTTGAGTGCCACTTGAGGCTGGCTCAAAAGTAAGTCAATCACTTTCGACCCTTAGGCCCCATGTCCGCCTAGCGTTTTTTTTTCTGAGCACCAGTGTTTTTTTTTTTCAATTGTTTTCAATTAGAAGAGAGCGTTTGCAACAGAAAGCGACCACCTGGAGAAAAAGCGCAGCGCCCAGCATCTTTTGGAGTGTTGAAAAAAAAAAATGAGAGCCTAGTAGCAGCTTTAACCTGCAGAAATATGCTATTTCATAATACAGCTGTATCTCATGCTTTCTCCCAGAGCTGTCACTCAGTGTGTTTCAGTGTGTGTCTTCTCTTCCTGTAACCCTTCTTATCATCTCACCCTCGGTGTCCTTGTGCATCATAGTGTTTATGTAAATTCATGCGTGGATGTTTGCATAAGACACGATCAAGTTCAGGCATTTCTTCTTCTTTTTTTTAGATTTACTTATAGAGGCGGAAATCAGACGGAGAGAGAGTGGGGAAAGACATGCGGGGAAGGAGCCACAGGTCGGTTATGAACCCGGGCCACCCGTTTAAAAGCCTTTGTACATTGGGGGTGCGCCGTAACCACTCGCACGCCAGCGCCCCAAGTTCACACATTTCAAACCGTAGCTGTTGTGAACATCTTCAAACCGCTCTCACTTTGTGAAATCCAAAAGGGACTAATATCTGTAGCTGCAACAATTGGCGCCTGGTGTTCTTCAGGGTTGGCACAATTTCTTACAGGTTGATCGGGACATCTTAGTAGTTTGTTAGCTTGATGCTAACACTACTGAAAAAAAATCCATTGCCATGCTAACAGAATAAGCATCACAATGATTTTATCTTAGGAAATTGTCTATTTTACTTAACATACAAAAAAACATCAATATATGCACCTGTAATCACAGGCATAATTCCTAAACTCTTAAAGTTTCTTAGCTTAAAAAACTGCTGACTCATGCTAGTCTGGTCTGCTGCTCTGATCTTCTGATCCAGTGACACGGCATGACTCGCTCTTTATGCCTCAGCTCGTGGGATGTTTCCCTCTGCTGCCTACTTTTGGGTGGTGGTTTGTTATGCATTCAGGAATGTATTTTTCCTGCGCTCCTCTAATTATTTGACCTTTTTATCCAAATACAATATTCTGCACAAATTTAGCTCATTTTAGTATTATTACTCTGAAATTCTAACAAAATGATCTCAACTATTTTGACAATTTTCTTTTTTAATTTCCTGTAACCTCTAATACATTTAGCTAATTGTTTCAGTCATTACTTTTAGTTTTAGACAACTATTTGAACAGTTTAGTCCAATAATTTTACTTTAATATATTAACACTTATCCATACACACTGCCAGCTTGCTTTTGAACATGCAGTGTTTCCCCTACCATTATATTAACGGGGCGGCCCGCCCCCCCTTGAAGGTCAAGTTAATTTTTATTTATTTTTTTAGATTTATTTTTAGAAATTTTTAGAAAAGGACAGCTGTCATTAAGTAACGCATGATCACCAAGATTCCTTCAAGTGTTTGTGTCGCCGAACCGTCTGCCACCCCCCCAAAGCTGTAAACCTAGGGGAAACACTGACATGTAAATATCACGTTTTTGTCCCTTTAAAACCAAGGACAGACAAAGTGCTGATATAAAATATAAATCAAATCAAGTTTTCTTTTTTCCTGTAAACCACGGTCAGGTTTTTCCTATAGCACTACAGTGTTATAATAATGTTGCCTGTTTATGGATAGCTTACGTTAGCTAGCTGATCAGCTAAATATCTTTCCCCGGGCGAGTCTGCATCATCCATAAGTCCAACGTGCCTTCTCTTTAAAAGCTTAGTAGTCTTATGATGCTGTTGACTAATAACTAAGGGAGGGAACCGAGCAGTCATATTGGCAAATTTTCTGCTGTAAGTGAGATTATTAGTGTCTGCAGTTCGAGAGGTTCTAGGGTGCACAGAGACATCTTGTACAGGCCTGTGCTGTCTCTAAGCAGAGAGCCTGGCAGCAGGCCTGCGAGCCGGCTCCTCTTGGAAGGAAACGGGGCAGTATGATGACTTGGCCCTCGCTCGAGTCAGATCATCAGCAGCCGTTCCACTCCCCGTTCTCTTTCCGATGCCAGCAAGACATACCCAGCTGAGACACACGCCGCTTCAGCTGCCTCGTACAACACGCTCTTTTATCCACAGCCTTCATTTGAAATGCTAAAAGAGGCGCAACAGGAGGAAGCGTCTCGCCTCGGATCAAAGAGCTTCTTTGACGTGGCCTCGTTCCTTTTCCGTTTGAGTGTGACTGAGTGCAGTCATATTCATAAAGCAGGTGATCGTAATCCTGCACTCACAGATAAATGTGTGTCTTCTGTCTGGCGTCTCCTACCCCTCACTCTAATTGCTCTCCTTTCTTGTTCCACCTTGATCCTCATTTCTCCTCCTCCCCCCTTTGCAACACTGCTAACACACGGCTTTTGTAATATTGCAGCAGTGCACAGATAAAGGCCCCGTTCCATGCTTTCATGCTGTTTCCTGTGCTCTCTCTCTCTGTTGCATGCTCCTATCCAACCGTCGTCCTGTAGATAACAGGAGCCATCCTGCTGGCAGTGGGAGTATGGGGGAAGTTGATGCTAGGCCCTTACATCTCTCTGATCGCCGACAACTCCACCAATGCCCCGTACGTCCTCATTGGCACCGGGACCGTCATCATCGTTTTTGGCCTGTTTGGATGCTTCGCCACCTGCAGAGGAAGCCCATGGATGCTGAAGCTGGTGAGATGCCGCAAGAGACAGGGCGGGGTGTAATGTTGCAGGGAGCGCCAAGAGTGTGGCGGATGCTTAATAATTAGCCTCAGGTCACATGATAAAGGGAGTAATGGTTGACTTTATATCCTGTGGAGAGGGATCAGAAATCCAATAAATGCTGAGGGGCACTTTGTTCCGTTAATGGTGGTCAAGTAGGTGTGTTGGAGTATGGGTGTCTGCGTGTATGCATGCGTGAGTGTGCAGGCATAGGCCAATGATTCACAACAAAGGTAGAGGATTTTCATACAAAACCATGCAATTCTCCCTCTCTCCCTGTAGTATGCCATGTTTCTGTCGCTGGTCTTCCTCGCTGAGCTCGTGGCCGGAATCTCTGGATTTGTGTTTCGTCACGAGGTCAGATCAAATATTTGTCAATCTCACATCAGAACTGTGTGAATCCCCCTTTATGCTGTTAACTCGGTTGTTTGTGTTTGCACGCTGCAGATAAAGGGAACCTTTCACAGGACGTACACTGATGCAGTCTTGAACTACAATGCTGAGGATGAGGCGAGCCGTGCTGTTGATAACATCCAGCACAGGGTAAGTCCCCTTCATTTGATCTCCCAAAAACATCAGCAGCAGACACGCAAAAAAAAAACCTTACCTTTACATAAAAAAAAGTGTTTCCTGTGTAGCTGAAGTCTGAGTTTGCTCATTTCTCTTCCCTATAGAGCTCTATTGATGCAAAAACTGTTAAAAACCCACTAATGAGCTACACTTAAATTCTGGGCTGACATTTTCCTTCATTAGAATAAACAAGGACATAGTTATTTATTTTGAGTCATTCTAACTCACACACCAATAAAGCTCACTTTTACACCAAATATGTTTATAACCATGGCTGAAAGAAGTCCAGAATAAACACACTTCATACTGCTGTAGGACGAGTGTTCTAGCTGTTAAATGAGCTTATAGACCAATCAAAAAGAAAATAATTTGTATCTTATTTAAAGGAACAATGTTGGATATTTACATGTACTTAAATATAGCAGAAATGAAGTATGTCCTGTGTAAATATCTCTTTGAGTCATGACTGTCTACAATGAGAGAGAAGCACGAGTCCCTCTGGCTGTCTTGTTGTCGGAGCCATGTTTACATCATGTTTACACCGACGGGACAGTCGACTCCTTTCCTTGCGTATAAAAGCTGTTTAAGACAAGGAATAGATGAAAAAAAGAAAACAAAGCCTGAGCTCACACATGAATGAAGGCCACAGGTGATTGCAGCTCTAGCCGAGGAAAATTTTGTCCGCAGTTTGTGGTAAACTCCCTCGAGTGACTGTGAGTGCAGGTCCGTCTCTGGAGGAGAGCGGAGGCTTTAGTATGGCGGAGTTGTCACCAAACTGCAGTTTGTTTTGGTTTCATGCTAGAGCTCAAGGGCGACATCTACTGGATTAAAAAGTTGCACATTCTTCCTTAAAGATTTACTTCATCAATCAATCAATCTTTTTTTATTTGTGTAGCGCCAATTCACAACAAATGTTATCTCGAGACGCTTTACAAAAAGGGCAGGTAAAAGACCTTACTCATCACTTTATTACAGAGACCCAACGTTAATCCATCATGAGCACAGCACCAAGCAACATTTAGCGAAGTTACAGGGGCAAGAAAAAACTTCCTTTTAGAACTTTAGAACCAGTATGGGCTGAGCACAAAAGACGAGGTCCAGAAAAACAAACCATTCAGATCTGTGTTTTGGTCTTCGATGACATTTGTTGACAGTAGCAAAAGTGTATAATACCATCCTTATGTTTGAATCCTCTTCTGTTTGTTATTTCTAGCTGCGCTGCTGTGGAGTGTATAACTACACCAGCTGGCTCGGCAGTGTGTATTACCCATCTAACGGCATTCCCGCCAGCTGCTGCTTCAACTCCTCTGACTGCAACTTAGACGACCTCCGCAATTCCACTGTAGCTCCGAGCAAAGTCTACCACCAGGTCAGTGTCTGATTATGTTCTATCACTTCATGTTTGTCTGCTCTTAAACGTCTTTGTTCTTTTCCTGACTATCTCACCAATCTGAAGATTACAGGTCCTCATTCACCTCTTTAAACCCTACCCCCTCTTCTTTGCACTAACTCGCTGCCTCAGATCATCTCCCAGATATCCATTTTGCCTCTAATTTGCAATTATAATCTGCCCCTGTCCCCTCTGCGGACTAACCTGCCCCCTGTGTTTCAGGGCTGTTATGAACTGGTCACTTCGTTCATGGAAACCAACATGGCTATTATCGCCGGAGTGACGTTTGGGATCGCCTTCTCTCAGGTAAGAGTTGAACGAGGTCAATGTTTTGTCAGTGAATATGTGCAAATAAAAGCTGGCACAATTAGCATAAGCATTAACCCACATCATATTTAATTTAAATGATCATATACGCACACTTTTTAATGTAAATACTGTAAAAACTACCATGTTTACTTCAGCGTCTTTGCACTAATCACCACATCTTATATTATCTTATTCAGCCTTGTGCATATTAGTCTTTGCTTATTGGTTTATTTTTGTGTTTATTGTTGATATTTAATGTTATACCTTTGTACAAAGAGAGCAAAGTTTACCAAAGTAAAATTCCTCGTGTGTTTAATTTAAGCATACCTGGCCAACAAAGCTGATTCTGATTCTGATTTTGATTCTGATTCTAAAGGTTTTGTAAGCTTGTTGGATGTTATGTTAGTCAGGATTTGTTAAATGCTGACATTCAATAATGTGTCTTAGATGTCGACACCTGATGAGATATCTAAAATGTTGTTTTACAGGTGTGAATAATAAAATAAGTTAGGCTGTGAACGCTGGCTCGCTGACACTCTGTCATGGCTTACTGAGACATCTGAACAGAACTGAACCGTTGTGTTATTGGCAGCATCTGTGTCTTTACCTCTATTACATTTCAAATGTTCTGAATCTGTTTTTTCTTCCTTTGGAATTCATTCACATAACACTGCCAGAGGATGTAAGGACATATCAGTATCACCATGATTGCTGCATCAGGGATTCACTGAAATGAATCTTACATTTGTTCAAACGTTTTCTTCTCTTTCTACAAGTATGTTTGAACCCCAAAACACAAAATAAACCAGAGCTCTGTGTTTGCCTTACAGCTGATTGGCATGTTGCTGGCGTGCTGTCTGTCCAGGATCATCACAGCCAATCAGTATGAGATGGTGTAGCTGATGGGACATGGCAGGTGAGGGATGTGTACACAGAGCCACACACACCAAGACTCAAATTACTTTAATTAAGTGTTTGTGTATTTTAAGATGTGTAGGCCCTGATAACAAACCCACTGCTTTTCCACTCAGCTTTTAAGTGTTTTAACGACTTTAAGCACAGACAAAAATAACCTGTCATATTTCCCTCTTAGGAGTTAAGCCCAGTGTCTACCTAGCATTTTTTTCCGGGCCGAAAAGCGCCGACTGTGCACTCTAGTGCTTGCATGAAGCGCGTCTGTTCTGTCTCTATGACAACAGTCTGTTGAGAAGGGCTGCTGGAGCACAAAGGATGTGAGTACCAGACAGAATCCATAGGCGGCAAAACTACGGGGAATATCAAACATTTTGAAAAGACCACCACTGACATCAACAGCGCCGTTCTGAAATATAAAAAGATCTTCAAGCAGCTGCAAAAACAAAAAAAAAACAATTGAAAATACACGCTGGCTTTAAGAGAAAAAAAAGCTAGGTGGACACAGGGCCTTAGTGAAGAACAAAACAAGCTAAGGAGAGTACATCTTTTTTTTTCAACTTATTTTTTATTTCAATTTTTGGCAAAGAAATAGCATTAAAAAAACATTTTTTAAAAATTAAAAAAACGACAAATACAAAGAAAGAAAAGCAGAAAAAACACACACACAAGACACCCTGCCCTCGGTAAGGTTAAGATAAAGGTTTTTTAATTTTTAATTTATGTATAGGAGAGTACATATTGTACCTCAATTCAACAGTTTGCCAAAAACCACAACTCTAAACAAATACAAATGTTAATACTTGTTACATGGATGTGTGAACGTGCAACTGTTCTGCCCGTTTCAGAAAGCAGACTTTGTGCAAAGCCAGAGTCTGTGAACCCTGAAATGAGGGAAACTCTAGTTTTTTCCGTTTCATAATGGGAGGTCACTGAAACCTGAGAAAGGGGGGTAACTCAAGCCCGTTCCAGAAAGAGAGGTAACCTAAGCTCTGAGTCTGTTACTATGGTAACTGAGTCTGCGAACCTTAACTGGTTTTGAACCCCGAGTTCCTCTCCGGCTCCTCCCTCTTACAGAGCCGGGAAACGCGGTTTCATGTCCTCACTCTTTCATTCAGTTTGTATCACATGCATGTTAGTGGAGACTCCCCGTTTGTCTGTATAAAAATCCAGGTTGTTTTTATAGCCTATAAAACCTCCTTTTTTTTGTCGAATGTGGCATGGCCTCTAGATGAATGGGGCTGCATCAGGAGATGTTAATTTAATTAGGACTAATAAATGAACTAAACAGGAAATAGATGAGAGAGGGTATTGATGTGTGTGAAACCAGCATCATGTTGGGGATAAAGCAATAATAGCCACTCAATGAAATATAGTTTATTTAATATGTCAAATGTGATTAAAGTAAGTTACCACCATGAGTCTAGTTTGGTCTTAAATTTTTATTTCTAGCTGTTTCCAAGTCCAACTTTTCACCCACTGGAGTTCAACTAAATTAAAATAAATGTAGGATCAACACCATTCCACCAGATTTGACCTGAGATTGTGTGATTTAAATACTAAATAAATAGAGTACAATCACACTTAAGTGTTGATTTGAGCAGCAGTTTTCTCCTGCGCCACTTCTCTCTCTTTTGCTGCTGCATGAGTCTTGCTTTTTTTTTTTTTAAATGTATGTTCAAACTCATCACATGTCCACATGAGGATTTTTAATTCAAGAGGGTTAAAGTACGAGGACCTATTTTTTTGTCACCTGTTGCCATGGTGAATCGTAGGATCAGGCCAACATTAATTTTGCCTTTTTATAGTCGTGGAGCATACGCTGAACCCCGAGTGAACCTACTCAGAGTTTATTGAATGAAATAAACTCATCTGTTCTCAAACTGGAAACCCTAAGCCCCTTACTCTAACCCACATGAGGATTAATCAACTCAGAGGTCAGTCAGCCTGAGCGTTTATTCAACCTCCTTTCTGAAACGGGCCTCAGGTGATAGCACTTTAATGTTTTGTCTCATTTTGTTCTACTGCCTCCAAGTGGCCCCAAAAGCATGGCTACATGTGCAATTTATACACAATTAACTATTTTTCCTTGTGTTATATTTCAGGGAGATGCAGAGAAGAAGAGACGAGGAGCCTCGACACATGACAAGAGTAAATTCCTGAAACTCCCATCACGTATCTGAATTAGAATTCACCTCCTGCGTCTCTCTGCCCGATCTTCATGTAAAATCTTGTTGTATCTTATTGTAAAGCACCATTCCTTGACTCACTGCTGTTGCATCAAAGCGTTCAACACACCACATCCCACTGCTGCTTGATGTAGAAGTTGCTCATTAGCACATATCTCAGACCTGAAAACAGGCCGCTACAGTCGTCGGTGGTGATGGTCTCAGATAGGGTGCAGCTTGACTTCTTTTGTTGGTTACAGCATGTTTCATCCAGCGTCATAAGAGGAACACTGCACTTCTTTGTACAGAATGACACAAACTAAAGCTTGGAAGTACTTTAATAGATAGGTTTAGTTTTGCATTTGACTTTGCTATTGCTTATCATTGTATATTATTAATATGGTTGTGACATGCACACTGATTATGCGTTCTGTGGATGATCATTTATATGAAAACAAAGAAAAGAAGTGTTGGAATCATTCGAGAGTTTTTAAGCTTAAGACAAAGCCTGTTTTTTTTGTTTTTTTTTTACTTGATGTACCCTCGATTCTTTATTGGCGAGAAAGAAATCTGAAAATCCTGCAAAACGAAACAAACAAACGTAGCTGTTGAACGAATCTGTCATCAAATTCAACTTGAAGAATGGTCATGAAGAAACTACCAATCACCGAGCACGTTAGAGCGGTGGTGAGAGGAAAGTAGACTGACATCATTTTGTCGACAAAAGGCCGAGTCCCCGACCATGCAACATTTTAAAGCTAATATTCTACAGATGGGCCCTCAATGTTACCAATCTGTCACCTAAAGGTGGGTCAAAGGGTCACATCCTGGTCAGCAATCACTTTCTATTGGTCAATATCACTAGTAGTCTCCTCAAAGTTCAGTAAACTGTGAGCATGAGCACTTTCTTAAATTTTCTTCCTCAAAGCTTTTCAAGCATGATAGATTTTTCATCTTAACTAAATGATTTTGGAATTAAATTTAGCGGTTTTAAAATGAAGTTGTGAGCCGCCAATCGGGCCTTTCACGTTTCATGTTCTCTTAGGTTCATGTGTTTCAAACAAAGTTCTTAAAACGTATCAGCTCAACATGTCTAAAGGCAAAAGTTTAAAGTTGTTTGGAACAGCCAGCGTTAAATACTAGCAGTGGTCCACTCTCCTACTTTGTGTCCTCAAACTTCTTCATAGTATTTCACTCAGCGGACGAATGAAAAGTGGCAAAGAAATAATCAAAGACTGAAAACTAAAGACTAAAGAGGGTGAAAGTTTAAAAATCCTGCCAACTTTCACACCTTTCGCCAACATATGCCTGAAGTGTGGCCTTAATTATCAAGTTGTACGTTTTGAGAAGTTACAAAAACTGTCCGCCCTGGAATTTAAACATTGGCAAAGTTTATACAAGGGGGGGGGGGGGGGAGTTCAGGACACAACTTGAAGATCAAACATGCACTTAGTTTGAGGCATATTGTTACATTAAAAATGTCATAGTTCTTGTGTTACCTCTAAAAAAAATGCACTAAATTCCAAAATGTAAACATTTAGCTTTGAAGAGCCCGTTAACAGCAGATGAAAATCTTGTTGTTTTTTTTTTTTGCCAACATCTGCAGGTTAAAGTTGTCACCATGTTGCAATGACATAGTGGTGCGGCTGACGTCACTTACCTGTGAATACAGGTGAAACAAAACAAGGATTTCATGTGTAATTTTCCCCCCAGAAGAGGTCAGTGAAACAGATTTTCAGCCTGTCAGGGGTCGTATCAAATCAAGACGGTTATGAATTGTTTTCTTCTGGTGGAAAAAATGCAAAAAAGCGGTTTGTACAGTGAGAGATCTGAACAGTGTTCATCTGGTATTTACAGTATTCTACGTATGTAATCACCATGCCATCATCATCATCATCATCATCATCTGTAGATATTTATTGGAAATGTAATTTTTATGATGTAATGTTTCTCATAATCTCTAATATGCTAATGAGTAGAAAATGTCGTGTCACCGTTTTGATTCTGCACTCTTGTGCTGTTATAATCTGTATTCGTTTGATAGTTTGTAGAAAAAAAAACTCGCACTGAAAAAATAATTGTGGCTACTGTTTTAGTTAGAGTGTAAACATGAAACTTGTAGCTGTTTAAATTTGGCTGAATATTTATTATGGTTTTTGGTTGGCATTAAGTTTACAGTTTCACTAAGTGATTTTGATCTCTTCTCTCGGTGTGCGTGTGTGAATGTCTTTATTTGATTACGTCCTTAACCTGGAGTGTTAGTCTCGCCGTGATAAGGTGTGTGAGTGTGTACGAGACAGAGAGAGAGAGAGTTTCATTTTTTTGATCCTGTTGTTTTCAGTTTTCGGTCAGTATTCTGTTGTGGCTGCTCAAATTGCTTTTTAAAGCTGTACATTTATTTGGTGAATGTATGTTTTTTCCAACACTCTTCTATAACTTCTTTTTCCCCCCCTCCTTCCCTGAACTGATATTGTTCTGTAATTTACTAAATTGTAATATCATCCAGCTTACACATGGGGTCGCCAGACTCAAACTGTTTCACCCTGCTGTCTACTGTTGACTAAGTCACCATCAGTGGTCTTATTATCAATAAATATAAAGAATAACATTTGTTTTTGTTTGGTGGTTATTTTTCTTATTTCAGTTGAATCAATCAAGTTTGTTGCATGTTTTTACTAAAAGCTCTAAAAGAGTAATGGCTGTACTTTTGATCACTTTAAGACCTCTTCTGAAGTTTGACCCCAACAAGATAATAATATTTATATTTGTATAGTACTTCTAAAACATGTTACAAAAAACTTTACATACAATTAAAAGCCAATGAGCAACAGTTGAAGGAATATAACACATAGTAATAAAACCAAAAAAAAATCAATAAAATGAAAGTCTAGAATAGTGAGTTTTTAAAAGTGACTGTGTGTTAGCTTCCCTGATCTCCTCCTGCAGGTCATTCCACAACTTCGGGCCCCGATTCCCCGAGCAGAAAAGGCTTTAGTCACCTTTAGTTTTTTGGGTGAGTCCGAGGAATAGTAAGTAATAAACCCACCCACCAGAGGATCTCCAGTTGCATGGTGGACTCGTAGGTCATCAGGAGGTAAGAAATGTGATCTGTTGCTGACCCTCTACAAGTCTGAAAAGTGATCATTAGTGTTTTAAAATGAATTCTTTAATGTACTGGGTTGTGTTAGTGTAAATCATCTAACTGTAGAACTAAAGCTGCAATAACGAGCACACTGTCAAGCTTTATTTATCAGTAGCAGAGCGATCAATAGTCTGGCCTTGTCTCGAGAAATGAACTGTAAGTGTTGTATGTGAGCTGTCAGTTAATAAATGAAATGAATGCACCAGCATCAGATGCAGTCAGTGTCCTGCTGGAGGATAGGGCTCATTTCTGTGCAATCTGTTACAATACATGTCATGAATTTGTCATTAATCTCTACAGACTATTTCAATTTGACTTGGAAGGACTTTGTGTCCTAAAATGAGTCTAAACACTTAACGATAAAAATCCTTCCAGCGCTTAAGAAGACCTCCTCTAACTCGATGGTTCCACCGCCAACTCCTTCTTGGAAAAATCACGACCCAAATGTCTGATATTATTCAACCAATCAGATTATTTAATTAAGACGTTTGTGACGTTTGGACCTCAGAAGATACAAACATGTGACAGAACAATGTTGAAAGAAAAAGAAAATGGAACAAAACAAACATGCATCCCATTAATCCAGCCATCCATATATACCCAAGAATTCACATTTTTTGTGTTTATATTCACATTCATCTGTAAATTATGTAATTACTTGTACATAGCACAGATTCTTGCACTTTCTGCTTATTGCACTTCTGGTGAGATGCCAAACCTCATTTCGTTACTCTATACTTGTATATGTGTAATGACAATAAAGTTGAATCTCATCTCATGTTTAAAAACTGACCTACCAGGTACACTGTCGTATTCTCGACCCCTTGAAAACAGTTAAGGTCCCGACCCACCAGTTGAGAACCACTGCTCTAACTCATCTGACACATTAAAACAAAAGAATGCTGGTCTATTAAAGACTGAATTCAAAGTTTACAAATAAGGTCCACAACTGTTGGTTTAAATAATAACAGGTGGAAGAATATAAGAGGGGTCTCTGTAGCCTTAATGCTGAAATAGGAGCAAAAGAATTCAACCACATTTCTGGCTAAAAGGCTTTTGTTTTTGAGTTTAAGAACACATAAAACCTGTTACTGTTTTAGAATAGAATAGAATTACTTTATTGATCCCAAACTGGGAAATTCTGGCGTTACAGCAGCAGGTTGTCCAAACACACAATATGAGCAAAAAACACAATATTAGCAAATTTAAACACAATATAATATTAAATACAAAGTAAATAAAGACTAAAAATATCAAATCTGAGAATGGGAATATATACAACCAGGATTTAACAAAGCATTACTAGTCTGAATTAAGAAAAGATTAAATACAACATACTTTGCTGGAGATAGATGTACAAATCGTCAATGTCATTTTAACAAAGAACTTTTTATAGTCGATCAGTAAGTTTTGTGTTTTGTGAGGAAAAAGTGAGAAAATAAATTGTATTTAACACTAATTGATTTTTTTTAATTAACTTCTTCAGGATGGTGTCGCTATGACATCACTGAGTTCCGTTCACGTCCACATGGGGGCGCTTGAGTATCACCGGAAAACGGAACGCTGGAGAAAAAGAAAAAAAAAGAGGTGACTCCGCCGCGTGTGTGGTTTTATAAATCACCGCACACACACACACGCACACACACACACCCACACACACACACACACACACACACACACACACACACACACACACACACACACACGCACGCACGCACGCACACACACACACACACACACAGACACACAGAGATACACACAAATACACACAGCATCGGAAACAAGGGCGGAAAGAGAGGCGGAAAGAGAGGTTCTGGCAGTAACTCGGGCTCGCTCCGTCCTCGTTACGCAAATTACCGGCGGAGCGGCGCAGCAGTGGGTCCGTTAATGGAGCGTGCGTGCCCCTGGCTGCCTCCCCCTCTCCCCCCTCTTCCCCCCCCCCCTGGCTCCCGAACACACTTAATGGGATATAGGCGAGAGGGAGGCATCCACCGGGAAGCGCTATTACTCACACAGACACACACACACACACACACACACACACACACACACACACACACACACACACAGAGAGAGAGAGAGAGAGAAGCGGACACACTGCACGGACACGTTCAAGTGAAGGTGGTCTCACTTTTTAAGAGGACTGCTTGAAATCCATCAATTCTTTTTTTTTTTTTTTTTTTTTTTAATGAAAATTCAAAGAGTTTCTGTCACATAGAGTTTCTTTGCACTTTGAAAACGAGTGACTAAAATTCAAACGTGTGTCCTAAAATCTCCTCATAACTGAAACAGTTGACAAACTGTTGGGTAGTCTATCAATCAATCAATCAAACTTTATTTATACGGCACCTTTCAGACAAATTAAATTGCAGTTCAAAGTGCTTTACAAGAGTGCAGAAAAGTTATTGACAAAAAAAGTAGTTTATAAAATCATTGAGAGACTAATGCACACCAATAAGAATTAAAAAATATGTATAAAAATGAAAAAATAAAATATGACACATAAAAGCAACAAGATATTAAAATTAATACATAGAAGAAGAATATTTAAAATTGTAGTCAGATAAAAAAGACAATACAATAATGTTAAGATTTTAATTTATATAAAGCACTATATAAAAGCCAGACTGAATAAATGAGTTTTAAGACTGCGTTTAAAAAGCGTTTAGTCTATCGGATGTAGTCTACTTTAAAATCTTATAAGACGTTTGTTAAAGATATCCTATCGTGTTAACTGGTTTAAAGTAACATGAAACAGTCCATCCAAACAGAGACCAAAAGCCTGATTTAAAAAAGTGTGTGTGGATAGACTAATGTAAATCTATGTTGTTGTTGTTTGTTTATCATATTTGGATTTGTTATTTATCCTCTATAGGCTATAATTCATTTGACCAACTTGATGGTCTGTTTGAAACCATAGAAACTGAGAAGAGATGTAGCCTAAAATGTCTTCAGATAAACCCAAACACCTTCAAAAATGAAGTGTTTATAAAATGCCAAAGGTGCAATGTGATAAGTTTACTGATAATAAAACAGTTTACTTCATTTTAAACATGGAAATTGAAGTGTAACTTTACTTTATGCAAATTCAGCATATAGCACTATACAACAAAACTGACTGACTCACAATGGACAGTTTAAAAAGAAAAAGACTGAATCAGCAAAAACTCAGCACACATAGTATTTCTCATATTGTATACCTACCTTTCCCACAATGCAACCTGGCCACAGACAGTTCAATTGAAGGTTTGGTTTGGTCACGCGTGTTTGTTGAAAGACAAACACAAGCAACCAGGAGTTGGCTTAATTTTATTACATCTTGAGTTTGTTTAAAGGGAAAGTCCAGAGGTGATTTTTACAGAGTGCAGCTCATAGACTGTAAACAACAGTCTTTGTTGACGTTCATCAGACGAACATATTCTTTAAAGTCAAGATTACCGCTTCATATAACAACATTAAGCAGCTCATGTTGCTGAGTAAAAAAAAGTCATGTGTATTTGAATGACAAGGTGAAAAGATAAAAAAACTCTTATTCAATCTACAAGGGGAATTATTAGAATATTATCTTTTTATGAATTTAATTTTTAAAAAACTTGGGAGCACTAAAGCCGTTTTCCTTCAGACACAAACGCATACCCAGAACATCTCTTTTTCTTAAGTACAACATTACACATCTACTCCTAAATAGTCAAAATGATCATCATATTTGGACAACATGCAGGTGAAATACTCATCGACATGGCTGACAGGTTGTGAAGGCTTCAAACTTTCAATAACAGGAATCTAGTTGTAATGTTCATAAGCACAACCCGCTTTATCATCTATATAACTCTAACAAGGACCATCACTTTAAATATGAACATCACACTGACTTTAAGTAGACTTGAAACTAGAAAATTTGACCATTAAGTCATTAGTGAGTGGAGTCTCTCCCTGCAGGCCGTTAATACTTTTTTTTTTTTTTTTTTTTTTTAACGTTTTATTTCTGGGCTTTTTGTGTCTTTATTGGAGAGACAGGATAGTTGTAAATCTTGGAGTGGGGCGCTGGTGGCGCAGTGGTTAGTGTGTGTGCACCCCATGTATGGAGGCTTAGCTCCTCCAAAGCGGGCGACCCAGGTTCAAATCCCTGATTTCTGATTCTATCCACTGTCCTATCTCTACATAAAAGGCACAAAAAGTCCAAAAAGAAATCTTAAAAAAAAAAAAAAAAAATCAGGGAGAGAGAGAGAGTGGGGAATGACATGCAGGAAAGAAGCCACAGGTTGGAGTCGAACCTGGACCGCCCGCTTTGGAGGACTTTAGCCTCTGTACATTGAATGCCTGCATATAACCACCGGGCTACTTTAAGTGCAGGATCTGTCTCCGTCTTTCAGTTACTCATTTCCTAAAATATAAGATGATGTAGAAGCAGACCTGCCCCCCCCCCTCCTCCTCCTGTCTGTTTGTGATCTAAGTTGTTGTTGTTGTTGTTGCTGCTGCTGTTGTTTTAATTGCTGTTGCTGCATCGCCTCCAGCTTCCCTGCTGAACTCAGACACCCCTGCCTCACACTTTTCAGTAACATGCAGTTGTGATGACAAGTACTAGAGTTCCCACTCAAGCTGCCTGCTCCCGTAGTTCAGCGGAAGCACTGCACCCCTCCCTCCCTCTCTCTCTCTCTCTCTCTCCCTCTCTCCCTCTCTCCTTCTCTCCCTCCCTACCACCTCCTCGTCTCTAACTCTCTCTCCTTGAAGCCTTGTGGGATGATGATGACACCCGCCGTAATCGCTGGATGCTCAGCTCCTGACATGACACACAATCAAGAAACTCTTTCCCAGAGCTGATCCCGGGTTTCATCGCTGCATTCAGGCGCGGCGAGTCCTCTGACAGGTGGAAAAGGCCTCTCGCAGGAGAATAGAGGGAGTTGGTGAGGTGGGGCTTTGATTGACATCCCTGTTGAGGAGACAAAAAAAAAAAAAAACCCAGCTCCTCTTCCTATCTGATCTCCTCTCAGTCGCGGGGAACATTTGCACTGCTGACCTGCTTTCTTTTAGCCTTACTGGATCGTGTTTGTGTTGCTTCCGAAAAAAGACTTAAGGATTGAGAGGATGTGGGAAGAGCAGGGCAGAGGCCAGGCTTTAGTGGAAATCACATAATTACATTGACTTAACTGTGCTTAAATACAACTACGGGTATTTTTTTCTTTAGCTTTATGCTCTTTTTACTTTTACACCAGAGTAGACTAGTACATTTCTTGCCACATGTATTTCTCCAAACTGCAGATAAAGAGTGCAGGTGCATCATGATTTGTCTGAAGTAATCAAACAATATACCAATTTAAATAAGAGAACATTTAGTTTTTATCAAGTGCAACATAACAAGGCTGCTTACAAATATCAGAAAATCATTCATTAACAATCCCTTATATGACAGCGTTACCCTGCCGTGCAACACTCTGCAGTATTTAAAGTACTTTTAATACTTCACTTTGATTTTCTGCAACATAACTTAGATACTTTGACTTTATTGCAAAAATGTACATTGACCTGTCGTGCAACATTTTTTTCACTGAGTTTCAGTTCAGAAGAAACTGAGTCCTTCTTCCACTGCTTTACATTCAGACACTGTTATTGAGTACAATTATGAAGAACTTCTACTGTGCTTGTGCTTTACTTTAATAAGTGAAATATTGTGCCTTTAACTTCTTCTAATTTATTTAACAGGTTTCGTAGTGATCAGTTACTTTAAGATTTCCACATTTGAAAACATAGTATAATTGTTCAATAATAAATTCCCAAACACTGTAATAAAGAATATCCTCAACTTCAGCTGCATGTAAATAGAATAGAATAGAATAGAATAGAATAGAATAGAATAGAATAGAATTACTTTATTGATCCCAAACTGGGAAATTGTGGCGTTACAGCAGCAGGAATATATACAACCAGGATTTACTAGTCTTAAATAAGAAAAGATTAAATACAACATACTTTGCTGGAGATAGATGTAAATGTGCAGAAACAGAGTTGTAAATGGGCAGTATTGACATGGGGAACAGTCCAGAGCTGTGCAATCAGTGATGCATAAGTTAAAGTGCAGGGGTGTAGACATATTATCAGTAGAAAATATTAAATATAACGGCGAGTAGACAGACAAATGAAGTGAGCAAACATGCTGCTTATGTGTGATTTTTTAAATTTAAATAATATTATTATGTAATATGCAATGATTTAACACGGACAGGGCTCTTCTACCTGCATAGTGGGTGCACAACTTTGGAATCTGTAAGCATATTTTGCCAATGAATCTGCAATAATTTTGATTGCATTGCAGGAACAGATGAAAAAAAAACAAAAAAAAAACAGGCTGACCTGGTAACAGGCTTTTAGACGGTTGTGCTCACACCCTACAGAGAGCAGACCTGTCTCTGTTGCATCAAGCTCGACAGGCCGACCGTGTTTTCAGTCGACAGGAGGCGGACTCTGTGATTTACGTTCATATTTTTTCTGGTTGTGTAAGTGTATAGCGCACACTGTGTTAAAGAATGATACAAAGCCTCTGGGGGTCTTAAAGTGAAGCTGATGTGGAGGCTCGAGGTTTCTGATAGCCAACACTTGGTTGGAACTTAAAGAATGTTTGAATCTATGTCTATAAGGCATATAGGCACCTGGTGATTGACAGGTTGCTACTATGTTAAACAAGAAGAAAATAAGGGTTGGAATGCGGCCTAGAAAAGACACTTAGTCTAAGAAGTTGGATGTTCTTTTTTTTTTTTTTATTACAAACATTTGCGTTGAAGCATGTTTTTTTTCTTTAGGCAAACTTGGATATCAAATGAATATCACAGTGTTCATTAATGCTGCATTGGCTTGTACTTTTCCATAATCTAAGGATCAATCGTGCGGCCGTTACGACCCCAACGTTTAGCACAACATGGTCATATTTCGATACTTTGGTCAATTCAGTTTGATCCCCTAGCAGGCAAATCCTTGGTGATTTAGGTGTTGTCATACCCAACCCCTTACCTATGTGTTCCATGACTTTGTCCCAAAATGGGTTTACAAGTTTGCATTCCCAAAGTGCATATATAAAAATGTTCCTGGTTCTATCTGACACTTCCAACATAAATTATTGGCCAGTATGCCCATCCTATTGAGAAGGAGTAAAATAAAACCTATGTATTATTTTATATTGAGTAAATTTCCCCCTAACCCTCCTTTGTATACCTCCCCCGTATTTGATAGGATTTTTGACCAGTCCTCCTCGCTTAATTCACATTCTAAGTCTTTCTGCCAAATCATTCTCAAATTTTTTACATATATCTTTCTGTGTGCCATAGAGGGTAACTCCAAAAATTCAATCACAGGATTCTTATTCTGAGTGAATTTGCCCTTAGTGATACCGTCTCTGATTGGTAAGTATTTCCTAAAAGTTTCCTTTATACTCCAAATCGTATTTCTGCAGAAGTTCAGAGAAAGACATAAACCTTCCATCTACATATAGGTCACGTATCTTGTGAATCCCTTTTATAAGCCACTGATTCCAATAGACAGATCCGTATGTCCGGGTTGTGACTTAGCATTTTCTAACCCATAGCTCCTGTAAGGCCAGAGGTATGGACACTTATACCAAAAAGTAGACTGACAGCCAAAATGCCAAAATGTAAATAATATAAATATATAAATTGTGTTTGGGTCAATTTTATTTAGTTTTAGTCTATAGATTGTGTGTTACAATGAAAACAACTGAACTTGATTCCTCAATTGAAACCAAGGGGAGACGGAAGTAGGACAGGAGTGAGACAGAGAGAAACTCAACGAGCAGGTTTTGTTGCTCATGTATGCATTCCCTCCATTCTTGCTGAGCAACTGTTTTGTCACAGCGATCCATTCACCAACCGTAAGAACAGATTGTGCCCATGCATGGATACTGTATCTATGTCCCTTTACACAAGGAGGAGGACAAGGAGTATCACTAGGCCCTCCTTTATGTGCCAACCTATGCCACTCCCTTCCTCCTGAATATCTCTCCAATAATGTGCCAATCCCCTTTCTGTAAGGGAGGGGGGTCAGTTTAATTTTCATGAGGTGTGAATCATCCAGACATGTTTTGATTAAACACAGACAGGTGGTTTTTCCTTCTTTCTTTTTTTTTTTTTTTTTTGCAACACCGTGCACAACATGTTTGTGTCAGTCTTACCAGGAATGTTTACCGAAGCTCAGATTTCAACCGTGCACATACTGTACTGTATTAAGTTCTAATGCGGGGCTATTTTTATAGAAAAGGGGGTGTGTGTGTGTGCGGGAGTCCCCCTGTTTACCAGCAGTCATAGCTCGAAGAAGTGGAAGTGGGTATGAGCTGACCACCGTCACCGCTGGACACCTGGCTGGTGCAACAGATTGGTTTAAAGTGTAATCTGGGAAATGCGACTCTGAGAAAAATAACCCTTTAACAGTGAACTTTCGTCATTTTCATTACAAATGTATCACTGTATCGTGTTTTGATACACCATGTGGCTGAAACATCTTCGGTATTTGTTTACGTTACTCTTTTATAGGTTTATATATTAATGGATCTCAAATTAATAGACGGTGTAAGAAGAACATTTTTACGGGTAACCAATGAGTGGGATGTGCAATTCCTCAACTACTAAATTGCAGTCTTGAGGTATTTGTACTTGAGTGTTTAACTTGTATTCTTCTGCCTTTATTCTTCACCTCTGCCACATTTCAGAAGTAATTTCCTACATTTTATTCCACCGTTCGGCAGCTGTTTGACTTGTACATTTCAGAGGCAGATTGTACAAAGAGACATATGCTAAATAACTCTGAAGCAAAAATCAATTTTCTTATCAAGGCAATATACCAAAATTGGCCCAAAGAGCTTTGCAAGCTGTAAAATCAAACAACACCTTCTGTACTGTTGAGGAAGAATCTCCCTCCACTTATAGATTAAACAAGGATTCAATTAGGACAAACCCCAGGAGAAGCGAAACAGGACAGACACACGCGTAATCCTACAGTACACCAAATAGACAAACATGTTGACTTTTAATTTGGGAAAGCAGTTTGACTCACTGAAGTGGTGAAGATTTCATACATACTGGGAGTGAAAGAAAACCCCAACGTGTCCTGAACTGTAAGCTTATTCGTAGAAAGGGAAGCTGGGGTGATCTCGAGAAATGGATGGAAGCTGTCTGTTCACTGTTAAAAAAAAGCTAAAGACCCAGCTCTTTCATGAATACCTACTAACTTAATGATGATGGTCTCCATATTATTGATGATGATGATGGTTGTGACGATGGTTTTTTGTTTGATAACGACGACTTATAAGATGGTTTCTATACTGATTAGAGCTCTCAAGAACTGCCCTCAATGTTGTGCTTTGCCTCTGGTCACTTCCTGTCAGCACCTGTGTGTCCAATCAGACTCAAAGCTGATCGTTTGCTCTTACTGACATTGTTCCCTTTTTTCTAGATCCTTGCTTGTGTTGTACTTACTCTCTGATGTACGTCGCTTTGGATAAAAGCGTCTGCTAAGTGAATTGTCAGCTAGGGATACTTTGATACTTTTCAATCTCTGTTATTTTAATGATGGAAGGAATTTAATAGTATCAATGCATTAAAAAAATTTGATTCTACAGTGATGTTTTAACCAAAAGCTGCCACAAGATTAGAGAGAGAGAGAGAGAGAGAGAGAGAGAGCCCTGTCTAAATTACAGATTGGAACCAAGATGCTGTCAATGTATTTGTGCAATTAAGAAAGTATGCAGGAGTTTTTGGGTAATTAAATGCAAGAAATGACCAGACACTGCATGCTTAGGACTTCTATTTCGGGTGCTGTGGACTCATAACAGGTTTTGATAGTGTATGATATTTTTGCTAGCATTATATATTGGATAATGGTTCATGTATGGATGGATGGTCTGATTGATTTTGAGATACTTGGAAGTGCTGCCAAACAGATTTAAAAAAATCTATACAATCTTGTGTTTTACAAAAAGCATACATTTGCTTCAAAGTGGACTCCTTTAAACATCCATTATTCCCATTTAGATGCATCTTCAAAATCTATATTTTGCATCTAAAGGGGAATAACCCTGGTAAAAAAATAAAGGTTAAATGAAATATATACTGTAAAGTATTTTTCACATTTCGTCCTGCACAGTAATCATATACAACTTGATTTATCAAAAGTTTCCAGAGACACTTGCAGGAAAAAATAGTCCCTGATACATTTAAAGCTGCTGTTCAGGTGAAAGGGGATTAGTCAAGTGGTTCCCAACCTATGGGTCAGGCACCTCTCATAAGTCAAGGGTCCTGAGGTGTTTAAAGGAGGAAAATACCCTTTTACAAAAATTATGCTTTTTCTTGTCAGGACTGATCCAAAACAGCAGCATACAATTCCAACCAAAGAAAATACAACAGACCAAAACGAGCTGACATTTACACCAGGAAAATATATTTGCAGTTACTCAGACTTCTTTAATCTCTTCACTCTCAGTCTGTAGACTAAATCAAAACTCTGTCAAACGCTTGGTGCTCTCCACCACATGTTGCTTCTACTTTCTGTATACGAGCGAGTCAACTGTGCACCCCACTGGTCCAACACCGGCTTGTCCCGCCTTAGAAGAACCATAAGAGGCCTTTGATTGGCTCCACTGGGAGCCGGCGCGGTGGGCTGATGAGCTGTGGCAATGAATATTCATGACAGCGAGCCTGCTCGGTCAGGCAGGCCTCACCCTGCTTGTGTCTGCGGCTGGCTCATCGGAAGAGAATGTGAGATGTGGAGTGATGTAATACCTGCGAGTCTTTCACCGGAAGAGAAATCAAAGTATAAAGGACAACCGTGTCAGTTTGGTTAGTGAAGTTTTGAATAAGCGAGTCATGAGTGAACTTGCAGAAGCTGTGCGTAATTACGCGCGGTAAAGTGAAAATGTGTTTTAAAGTTATCTGGCTTTCAAGTTGGACACAGGCCAATACTAACTGTCAAAATGAAGCCACTCCTCTTTGGGAAAATTGCTCACATCACTTCTCCCCCCCCCTCCCGTGTGCTATTTCAGGGCATTTGAGTCGGGTTACAGGAGTAGTCGAAGAACTTGATAAACAGGTTCTGGCACCGCCTTACATCTGTATATAAGCGAACCACAGACTTCCCACAAACCAGAAACTTCAAGAACCGCACACACACACTCTCCTCGGAAAGGGGAACTCCATCAACTCGCCTGATTCCCAGGACAGCCAATCCCCGCTGCAGCATTACTGACAAGCAGCTGCTTCCTTAATCCGATCAGCCCGGAAATAAAGCAGGGCACTCGCAGAGGAGACGCAAAACAAGACTCGGATCTTCGCTTTCATTTCGATTCGAGAGAGAGAGAGACACACACAAACAAATCGCCAAAATGATGATGCAGCTGACAGAATCCCCCACCCAGAAAAACTCCCTCTTCAACGCCATGAACCGCTTCATCGGCGCCGTGAACAACATGGACCAGACCATCATGCTGCCCAGCATGCTGCGGGACGTCCCGCTGGAGGACCGTGATTTGAGTCACCTGAAAACCGAAGAGGAAGAGGGCGACATGTACAGCTACTACCAGCTGCTCAAATCCATCCGCCGGGACATCGAGTGGGGGGTCAGGTGCGCTGCGGCGGACGAGAGGCGGGCGATCACCCGCATGAACTCCAACGCCTCCACCTACTCATCATCATCGTCATCGTTCTCATCAGCATCTTCATCGTCCTCGATGTCATCCGAGGAGGAAGACGAGGAGGACGAGGATCTGGAGAAGCAGTTCCAGTTCCACCTGACAGGGCTGCAAGGGGTGCTGTCCAAGCTCACGCTGCAGGCGAACTCCGTCACCAAGCGCTACAAGGAGGAGATTGGAATCTGAGGATGGGGGGCCAATACATCTTTAATTACTCTGGCTGAAAAGTTTCCTCTAAAACGGCCTCATTTTGCTGCTGCTGTCACTACTGATGAAATACAAGGACATACATTTGAATGGTAGAGAAATAAGGCAGCTCCTTTCTCTCTTTTTGGCCTACATGGTGTTGGTCTGCTCTGTGGTATTGACTGTAGATGTGTTGATCCTTCAGAAAGCTGTCATGTACTAACACCAAACTTACATTTTTGCACTCCAAAGTGGTGTACATGTCGTGTATTCTGCTCCTATGAGACACATATGATACATATTTATACCTTTATTTAATGTAATTTATTACCTTACCTCATTCTGTACGTCTGAGAGCCGGATGTTATTTCAAAGTTAAGAGAAGAAGAAGAGGACTGCATGAACCGCGGGGACCACTCGTCTGAACCGACCCTCCGAGAGGGAATACTGACAGAAGATTCAGCTTCCTGTCCGTGCTGCTGTTGATGTCAGTGTGTTCAGATCTATGAGTCCTTGTGTGATTTGTCCTGCTTCTGTAATGTAATGTGTATATGTTTTTTTTTTTTTTAAATGTGCTGGCAATGGAAGGAGGCAGACGCTTAGTGTAGTCGCCGGTGATCTCCTAATGTCCTACATGGTCAATGAACCAGAAATCATCTGCATAGAGGATAATGAGATAAAGATGCTTTTGTTGCTGTTTTTATCATTTATTTGCTATTCTCATGGTAATATGGCGATGTCCATCTGTCGATCAAACTATTGCTTTTGTATGCACCTTTCTGCAACATTTTTATACTGGTATTTTTTTCAAAATAAACTTTTGTACAACCTGACTTCACTTGTTATGTTTTACTCTTTCAGTGGATGCAGTTATGAAAAAGAATTAGCTATAGAGTAGCGGAAGTGCAAAACTGCATGATTTTGACCTCTTCAGATCACCAAACAAGTCTAGTTCATATGTTTCTGCTCATTTCTATTCTACACGGTGAAAGGGTAGTGTACAGGGAATACATACTTTGAGTTACACACCCTCTTATGGGCGCAGAATGTCCTAGACCTGTAACTGTAGGTCACGCCCAAAAATTCAAGTCTGACCTGTAGTTCCTTTCCTGCATCTCTTCCCCACTCTCTCTCCAATTTGCTACTCTATCCACGGTCCTATCAAATAAATCTAAAAACAAACAAACTCTTAATATCTTAGCTAAGATAGGCTACAAAGAGTCTGTTTGCTTATTCTCACATGTGAGACATCCCTCACCGTTCTGTTGGAAATTAATTATTATGGAATATTTTTCATCATCAGGACTTGATAATTAGATTCGGATGTAAAATGTGTGTAACCTCAATCCCTGAACACCACTAAGGTGTGGGCAGCAATTCAGAAATGTGTTAGAATAATACAATATTACGTCAGCAGGACTAAAAGACATTTGTCTTCATCTCTACCCGGGAGAAAATTCATTTCTGTCCTTTCTGCTTAAAAAAAAAAAAGGTATTTGAAAGTTGGACTTATTGTTGCAATAGTTTCTATTCATGAACACAGCAGCATTCATCTCAACTGATCCTTTTTTTTTTTGCTTTTAGTGAAGATGTTATAGAATAGCTTACACTAAATATCATATTTTTGGTTCCAAGAATCAATCTTGCTTTTGTTAGATTGTGTTTGAACTTAAAGAACAGGAGAGTTTCTGACACCTCATAAAGTGAAACAGTCGTTAGAAACACCATCCTTTGCATATAGCTTCTCTAAGCAACCAGCTATGATAATTGTGTCATAAAAGAGGGTGTATACAAATGTCCCTGCAGGAATGTTCACTGTCAGTTAAGCCTTCGTTGACAACACCTTCAACCATCTGAACTTTAAACTGGAGAGCCTGACGAACGGGGAGTGTTAGTTATGATGAAAAGGCTGTTTTTTAAAAAAGTCAATTTTTTGTTTCTATTTTTCACAAACCATTTACAACATTATATCGAAGTTGGTGCGTCATAGAATAAAAAAAAACAACCTATTTGGATGTATTCTGTTTCGTTATCAGTTACACAAAGTAAGAGTTTACACTTTAAAGTATGCAACAGAATCAATTAAACTTTCTTTTTTTTTTATGTCCACTGTAAAAAATTACACGTTTTAAGAGGGTTTATGTTTGTTTGTTTGTTTGTATGCACATTTGCATGTAGGTTTCGTTTGATGTAATCCCTCACCAGAAAACAGATTTCCCTCATTGTTGTTTGAGTAACTGACAGTGACAGCACCCTCAAAGTGCCACAGAAAGAGATGGGTGCAGCCAGCGTTTCACAGTGTCACAACAGGTCAAACGGATGCAACACACCCACTTTCCACTTTCATTCCCACAATAGCAAAGCAGCAAAAAGTCAGAACACGCCATAGTGGACAAAAGCATTTGAATGTGTTGTTGGTGGGGCCTAAAATACACAAATATTTGAGTTATAACTTGTATTAAATTTTCTTTTCTGTAAGATTTCTTCAAGTTTATTTTACTGGATCTAACAGGGAACATTTTAGGAACAATTTTAACAATTTTCTGGCAATAAAGTATTGAAAATGTCCTCAAACTTCTCAAAAATATGTTAAACTTCCTGCATCTGTAAAGACAAATAGAAAAGCATATAGACTGGGGCGCTGGTAGCGCAGTGGTTAGTGCGCGCACTCCATGCATGGAGGCTGTAGTCTTCCAAGCGGGCGGCCCAGGCTTGAATCCAGCCTGTGTCTCCCTTCCCGCATGTCATTCCCCACTCTCTCTCTCTCTCTCTCTCTGACTCTATCCACTGTCCTGTCTCTCTATTAAAGGCACAAAAACAGCCAAAAATAAATATTAAAAAAAAAAAGAAAAGCATAGACTCCCTGACTCACCTTGTTTGAATCGCCTTTACAAATAGACAACTACTTCTAAAAAAAAAAAATTTCAAGAGAATTTTTAAAATATTCTTTCTCTTCTCTGATTCAGATAGTTTACGGGAAATGTTTACAGCGACCTCTGTCAAAACACGGACAAAGGTGACATATCTTTGTAATACAGCAAAAAGTAAGGTCTTTTTACCTGCTCTTTTGTAATGTTAACAGACAAAGAGTAAGATCTTTTTGTAAAGTGTCTCGAGATAACACTTGTTATGAGTCGACGCTATACAAATAAAAATTGATTGATTGATTGATCGGCTGCATTTCAAATGTTTTTTTTGGGTTCTGAAAACATCCTCTGGGATAATCTTATCTTTAACCACATAGGGTGAATGCCAAAGGCTATCACTAACGTGCTTTTACTACCTCATGTATTTATGTACTGTTGGTGTGGGCCACAATGACAACATCTACTCCCTCAGGCTACTATGAGGCCTTCTGTTTGTCAAATGATGAAACTCAGTGTGTTGTAAGCACAGGAACAGCCTAATTATTTTGACCAGCACTTTTTTTTGACCAGCACACAAATTCTGTCTCGAAACACTGACAATAAGATTAACTATTGTATATATATTTATTATTATTATTGTAGCTGCTGAACATGGAGCTGACTTGATCCAACTTAA
The DNA here is from genome assembly GCF_963584025.1 of Labrus mixtus. Taxonomy (NCBI): domain Eukaryota; kingdom Metazoa; phylum Chordata; class Actinopteri; order Labriformes; family Labridae; genus Labrus; species Labrus mixtus. The sequence continues at coordinate 4,512,936 of NC_083624.1, forward strand.
TTAAGCTACTTTTATGTAAAGCCTAAATGTTTGAAAGCCTAAAATGTAATCACAGTTTTGTGTGTGCACGGATAAATACAATACAATACGGCCTTTAACTAGTTAAATACAACTGATTATAATTACCGGTAAATGTTCAACATCCCCCCCTCCCCCTTTAAGAAATTGACAAAAAGAGCAAAGTAGTAAAAGATGGAATGTCATCAAATATAACAAAAGTGTCACAAAAAATGCCTGCTATGTTGAAATACAACAAATCACACGACAAGTAAGCAGTTGTTTTAACTATTTTGTATCTATTATTTCTCGATTAAGGAGACTATAACTCTCTCTGACCAAATGTTTGACGACAGTCGAAGTTTGGCGGCGCGCTACTTTTTTGTCCCTCTGTACTACCCGTAGAAACAGGAAGTGAAGAAAGACTGCAGGCAGAAACAAAAAAAAACAACAACATTGGAGCAAAATTGAATCCAAAAATGGATAATCAGGAGTCTAAGTCAATGAGTAACGATTCACGTTGCGTATTGTTTAACACACATTCAGAAGACTATCGATGTGTAAGTAGCTAACGCAACTTTAAACGCTGTTTAATAACTAACTAGCTGCTATGCTAAGCTAACAACTGTGTCTGCTGCGTTCACGTCTTTTCACGAGTTTGTAAATATTAATATATTTAGTTGTGAATAACATTAATCACTTAGAGTTTCCTTATGCAGACACGATTAAAAAAAAAAGAAGCAAATTCAGACGTTATTTGAATGTGTTAAAGACTGGATAATGTGAGTATATATATATTTTACATCGATATTACTAATAAAATAATAATAAAATCAGTGCTTATTATGCAACTATATAATTGCATTGTTACAGATTTAACTTTCCAGGAATAGAATAGAATATAATGTCTTTATTGTCATTATATAATTGTACAATTAAATTAAATGATTTGGCTTCACCTTAAAGCACTTTAAGCATCCAGAACTAAAAACAACAAAACAATAAAATAAAATAAAAAAAGGAACTCTCATTCAGGTAAGATGGGCAATGTATGGTAGGAGTTATTTACAGGTAGTAGCATAACAGAATATAAATAGATATAAATATATGCAGAAATATAAAATAAATATTGCACAGATCGAAATGTAAAATATTTCAGAAATATAAATAAATATTGCACAGTATGAAATGTAAAATATTGCAGAAATATAAAATAAATATTGCACAGATCGAAATGTAAAATATTGCAGAAATATAAATAAATATTGCACAGTATGAAATGTAAAATATTGCACAAATATAAAATAAATATTGCACAGATCGAAATGTAAAATATTTCAGAAATATAAATAAATATTGCACAGTATGAAATGTAAAATATTGCAGAAATATAAAATAAATATTGCACAGATTGAAATGTAAAATATTGCAGAAATATAAATAAATATTGCACAGTATGAAATCTAAATATTGCACATGCCATAAGTGTGTGTGTGGTGAGGGTGGGACGGTCAACGCATGTCCAGGAGTATACAAGTTACTTTTCCCTGTCTTATACAACCTCTGAGAATTTGTCTATATGTTTGCATCAACAATATAGATCCTGTAATACAATAATAAAACACCAAACAGAGGCTGCTCTTTATTAGTAAAGTTTTAATTTGTAGAAAAAATGAAGATTAAAGTTGTCATGTAGTATTTTGACAGTATATCTTATGAGACAGTTGCTGAGTTTGAGTATAAAAATATATTTCCCCCTCCTTTACCATAGAAGAGGCTCAGGTCCGCGTATGGGATTTAGATTTCCCTAACTTTAATTTCTTCCTCACTGAAGCCCCTTTTTGTCAAGCCTCAGACCTCTGAAAACTTTCAAACAATGCCGCATGCTGCCCGGTGTTTCACCTGCTGAACTCTCAGTGCGCCTTCATTTGTCAGTTTGCGACGTTAGCTCCCTGCAGCACGTTCCGATGACGTTTGTATGCACTCATTTTGAGTTACTTTGCACGACAATTTAGCTCAGTAAATTAAATCAACACCATCCTCATACTGAAAACTAACAAGGGGTTTAATCAACACCTCTCTCGCTGAGTGTCAAACACAATAAATGCACATTATTAGGTCCACAGATGTTCTCACAGATAGTTTGTTTTTGAACGCACACTGTGATGATTGTGCAGATGATGATGCTAAATCTGTCCAAAGGTTACTGTATATGTAAAACAACCTAGTTAGGATATCAGTTGGATCAGCTGTGGCTTGTCAATTTATCAAAAATGACATCCGAGCATGCGGTTAAGACTGTAAACATGTTGCTGTGAGTAGGCCTCGTAGGCTTTGGCCTTTTTGTCTTAATTAAAATCAGAGCAAGAATGCTGCAGTAATGCCGTCTTGCTTTAAGCCCAATTCTCTCATTCACTGACAACCGATCGCTCATATTGCAAGTAATCGATCATCCTGCTTACTGTCCAAATGACCCAGTTAAAAGATGGCCTACATTTACCAAGACAGCAATGCCACTTTGAGCTCAGACTTTAGAATTTAGAAATTAGAATAGAAGCAAACAAGTAGAAAAGTGGCATGTAGATCCTGTGTGCTGCTACATTTCAGGTCGTCTTTCTTGATCAACTTTAAAAACTTTCACTGATTTGAGTAATGACACAAAAGCTCCTGTGCTCCAAAAAGGAAAAACATATCATTTTCAGAAATGTGGACTGACCAGGATGAATACCTCATGGGTGTATATATAGATTGGTTGTTAACTTAACCTGGTTTACATTTTTGGGATTTTAATCGTAGAAGTTTTTGCAGAGATAGAGCAAGTCTAAATGTACGGGGCTTTTTGGAAAGAGCTAAATCAATTCTATCACTTCAAGATGAAATATGGTAATACATGTTTTATTGAATTGATGTTTCAAGCAAAAATGTCCAGCTTGTTATCTGTGAGGCTTTGCTTCTCCTTTTATGGACCAGATAATGAAGAAATAATTGTAAGAATTGTTAGTTGAGCTCTTTTACTGCACTCATTCAAATTAGACAGTCCGATCTTTTTAAACGTCATAATGTCGGCCTTACTCCCGAGTTTATCGATCATCCTTTCAGTTGGTAGGAAATCTGAGGGTCGTCAGTTATAAACACCGTAGCGGGGTGTGTGTGTGTGTGTGTGTGTGTGGCTTTGCAAATCACGAGTAGAAAAATGCGTTCCAAAATGTAGTGCAATTAACTTTTCAGAAAGCAAGATCACTCATCAACTATTTATGGAACAATTTGTGATGATAGCCCATTAGACACTCCTGCAGTTTCACGTCGGAGGTCATCATTCAACTTTAAAATGAAACGGTCAATAAACCGGAGAGAAGAAATGTCAGAGTGTGTCTCACTGAGTAAATCAAATCTTTTCAGTACGTTCAGTTCCGGGATATCACAAAATCTTACACTACTGCTTCAACAACAACAACAACAGTAATGTTAAACTGTAAACCAGATGACTTAATCTGGCTTCATCTGAAATAGACGACCTTGTTCTTTATGTTGGCCAACGGTGTGTTTTCTCAGAGGTGTGTATCAGACTGATTGAATGCAGTCCTTTGTTTTGAACGCTTCAAGGAATGAGGTGTATGATCATGACACTGTGTGGCAGATGCCACAGTGATGGTGTAACACAGCTCATAGTCTGTATGTGAGCCGACTCCCGGCCTCTTCAAGCTTACACAGTACTGACTCACACCTTTCTCATTTTTTACATTCCTTGGTTCTCTTCCGTTCATACTTGTCTTCTCTGAGCAGCTGTCACTTCAGCTCCTGCTCAGATGTTGCTCTGCACAAAGTATGTAGCATGTCAGGTTTTAGCCCTGTTAGCACGTCAGCCTCTCTTCATTGCACTTCACTCAGCTGTCAGGGGGTTTCATCGCTCTGTAAACGGGTTGAAATGTGCCCGGTGGGGACATTCATGCACACTGAAGACGTCTTTTGAACCTGAACTTTGCAAAACAATTTTTGCAGATCTCTTTTTTTTTTTTATTAATGCTTTGCTTCACTTGTGCTCATGCTCACACACGTTTACACAAACACACAGAAGTACACGCTCTAACAAACAGCTGTCACGTCCATCCTGTTATTTCCAAGCTCATGTTTAAAATGATTGCAGTCCGGTGTTTTTACTGCACGACAAGTTTGCGCAATGCATCACTCCACTCCAAAACAAACACAGATTAAGTAATGCATAATGTGAAATACTCTATTTGTTAATGTAAGCCTTATACTAATAAAGAAATTCTCATTCACAGGTGCTGATTTTATCCGTAAAGCGAGCGACAGGAACCTTCTCCTTAGTAGGATGGTAAATATCCTGAAACTTTGACCTGTTGATTTCATTCACACCACATGGTTGAACTGTTCACAGCCACAGCGATGATGATGATGATGATGATGATGATGATGATGATACAAATGTAGAATTGACTAAGTGCTATCTTTCCTCTGCATGCAGCTTCTTGCATAACTTATAAGAATGTGTTGCCGGGTGTCAAAGTATCTGTAAAAAGGACGTTGTTGCTGCTGCTGCAATGTGTGATAGAGAGGTTTCTAAAGTTTCCAGGTGAATTGTTGTTTTGGTCCTGGTTGGTGTTGTTGTTTGTTTACACTGCTGATCTGTTGTAGTTACTTGGAAATGTTTTTCAGGACAGAAACTTGACTTGTTTGCTCGCTGCAAACAATACACGGCAGCAAGTCAAGCGCAAGGTCAACATAACTTTTGTTTTTCCACTGAGAACATACACAGATAACTTTTGTTTGTTTACATGAAAAGTCCATGGGACGCCTTTCAGCTTTGCAGAATAACCCGCCCTTTATAAAGTAACTCCGTATAACTTATATCAATGTAAAGCTTATATTAAGAATCTTTTTATTGTTAAGGCCCCGTGTATGATATGTTGATGTCATTTTGTGTTAACTTTCAGGCTCCATTTGTTGTGTTATTTTACGGCCTCACATTCTGCATGACAAACATTTAAAGGTAGGGCTAGTCATCCATCATACACCCTCTGTTATATCGCTGAAAGGTTTAATGTGCGACTTCAGAGTAGATGTCATATAGTTTTAACACTTTAGCACCTGTCTCTCAAACGAAAAAACAACGCCGTCCCTTTGCTGCACCGCTTCCCCTCCTCCCCCCCGACCCCTCCCTCAGTGTTCAGACGTTCGTTTCGTTTCTATGGCTGATCTCCATTCAGATATGTAGCTCAGCGTTGTTTCAGTTCTTATTTCTTTGAAGTGTTTTAATACCAAAAAAAACAAAAAAGATCTTATCTTTGATTTGGAAAGTCTGTTGGTTCTCCTTGAATTAAACTCTTAATTACGCCTCTACTAACAGCGACCCTAAGTAGGTCTGGCCCTCTCTCTTCCCCCACGTGACAGCAGGGCTAACAGGGGGAACAGGGAGGGGTACACGTGAATGCAACACGTTTGAGCCTCTGAGCGAAACAGAAACACGTTGAAGAAAATGCTGCACCGTCTGAAAACAACAACCCCAGAGGGCGTTTGAATTCGCTCTTTTTTTTAGAAAGGCATTACGGACCGATTTATTTAGTTAGGATTTGATATCCGCTATATTAATATTTAAAATGTTGCACATTATACCTTTAAAAACAGACTTTACGCCCTGACAGCAATCCATAAATCAGGTGCTTTAAAACACACAAAAAAAATCATCTCTAACTGCTCTAATCCTGTAAAAACTACGACCAATCACATGCCTCCCTGGCTCTGCCATTGTGCACCAGGCCGCACCCAAAGCACTACACCGCCGCTGCATGTGTTCCACGTCTACCGGAGGTTGGCAGAGAAAGCGCATCTTGATTTATTATGTAATTTACTCATTTAAACTAGTTGATACATCTCAAAGTTTCTTCATCACAGTATGGGATTTTCATAGACAAGCAGGAACCAGTCAAAGCAGAGTTTTATAAATACACAATCTGTTCACTGATAGATGAAAACTTAACAGCAGCATATATATGGAAGCGATTAGTGATCAGAATTCAAATGATAAAGCTAATTTGAAAATTCAAATGCATTAACAGAAATGCTTTTTAATTTTCAGAATATGGGTGTATTATTTGACTCAAAAATAAAATGATGATTAATTTATCTAATTTGAATTTTAGTTTTCAACTTCAAAAATGCACATTCTTTGACTAAATTAAAATGAGGAAGAAAATGACATTTGCTTTATCATTTTAAAAAAATTCCCTGCTAAATCTGTATCATAATTCAAATGAAAAAGCTAATTTTAAAATGAAAATGCAGTAACAGAAACGCGTTTTAATTTTCAGATTATAGGTGCATTATTTGACCTGTATTTAAAATGAATATTCAGTCATCCAGTTTGCATTATACTTTTACTCTCTGTGGATGCATATTGTATGACATCATTCAAATGAAAACGAAAAGGTCTTTGGCTTTTTAGTTTTCAAACTTGCCGTGCTAAAAAGTGATCATAATTCAAACCAACTCGAAAATGAAATGGCAAAGTGGGCGGCGCAGGAAAGTGACGTCAGACTCCAGCTCTATGAGGCGAGCGGGCAGAACGCGCAGTACGATGGGTGGCGGGGTGAACGTGTGGGAGTCTTACACCTTTGCTTAAAAAAGATCAGCAACACAAAGTTTACAAGACATGTCCCAGCGACATTTCAAAGGGAGGGACTACAATCAACTATTTTTAATACATCAACTGTTTTGCTTATTTAATAAAAAAAGAGACACAAAGAATCCCAAAGAAGGGTTGAAAGACACGTTGGAATCTGCCATCGGCTAAAGTGTTAAAAGTATCAGGACTGATTTTCACAGTCAGTGCATCTCTTATGGTTTACATTATGAAGCTTCTCTAAACACTGTTCAGACGTTTTCATGAGAATAATGCAAAAAGAAAAAAGCGACAGAATCCGAGTGTGCCCTTGAGAGAGAAAAGTTTGAACTTGGATTCAAGGTTTTCAATTTGAATGGTGAAGCCCGATAACAAAATTTCTCCCCATTTAGCAGGAAAAATAAAATGTCTCACAGTTCTCTCTCTCTCTCTCTCTCTCTCTCTACAGCCTTTTCATGCTATTTGTGATCTGGCTGCTTCGCCGGTATCACTCTCTGGCTCAGGTACATTTGCATTACAATGTTAAGCATGTTTTTGACTCCTTTTTTCCCCCTTTTTTTTCCCATTTCAGTTTGGTTCATTGCCACAGGAAATATGTTCAATTAGCCACGGCAAATCTTGCTGTAATTGAACCCAATTAAAATGTACAGATTAGTCAGTTGTGGAGTTAATTGACTCAAGTCGTTTTGTGATAATGACTGGCGCCTTGTGCTATTTCCCCCCCTCTCCAAAAGAAGATGTTTTTTCGCTAGGATACAAGTCTGACTATACGCCGACTATGATCCAATGTTTTTTTTTTGAAAACGGAAATTCTTAAAATATCTAAAGCACATCAGTGTTTGAGTGCAGCCTGTGTTGTGTTTTTGAAGCCGGTCCAGCGTGTCTGTCAGGTTTAGCAGCGCTCCAAGTTATCGCCTTCTAATCTGAAGTAAACGGCGCTCTGTTGGTATCTTATTACCTCTGGACCAGGTCGCGTCTCACCTCAACCGGCTCATCTTCCTCCTCCTCGTTACTTCTTCTGTGCCCCTCTCATACAACATAACTCCTCTCTTGACCTCCGCTCCTTAAGAGAGGTTACCATGAGTCAATAGTCTATAGTGCTCTATAAGGCATTGTAGTTGCTGAGCACAAATTGGTAAAGGGCTGTGTTTTTGTGTTCCTAGCAGAAGCTCAGTTTGTAACTACCTAAAGGCTTAAAGCTGGCATTCATCCAAACTACCTTCTTTAAATTCTGTAGAACACAGGCTATTGATTTGTTTCATATAAAACATAACGGCTTCAGTTTGTATAAGGGGAATTAAGCCCGCTTCTTTGCTGTGATATTTGCACAGACTTGTCACCGGGGATGTCTTATGCGAAGCTGTCAGACACATCAGTGATCCTTTGATGCATAATTTCCCCTTCTCTCTAAGTGAATATTAACACACAGGGACTTTTTTTTTTACTAGGGACATTTTGTTTGGGAATCCCTTTTCATTTTGTCCTCTCCTCTCCTCTGCACAGAAAATGATTCTCAGCCTGACTGTAGCAGCCTTCTTCGACAGCACAGCATATGTCATGGTGAGTTACTCTCATCTGTGTCATTAAACTCGCACTTAGTGGAATTTTTTTTTTTTTTTTGGCTATAGTTGTGAAAATGTCTCCCTTTTCTGCTCTTCTTCTCCTGTTAGGGTGAGTCACATCCAGAGGGATCGCTTTGTGACTTCCAGGCCTGGTGGCTAACGTACTTTGGTAAGACAGATCCCAGTTTTTTTTTAAATTAGTCCTGTGCACACTTTTAACAAGAGGTCAGCAAGCCAGCAAAACAAAGAGCACATTTCAAAACAATGCTGTGTTGTTTGCTTTCGGCTAGAGAACAAACCGACAGTAAATAAAAGGAAACAAACAAGGAAATAAGGCTGCCCTCACACCAGGCAATCTGTACCTTCCCTAAGCAAGCTTAACCCCTAAAGTCCAGTTTGACTATGTTATATAAGATAAGATAAAGATAAGATAAGATATACTTTATTCATCCCAGCAGGAAAATGTAGGTGTTCCAGCAGCCAGCATACAAACACACAACACAACACATATATACATACATATCCCACCCATACAAAAAACATGAGCCCACAATACATAGCCAGGATAAAAAAGTGGTATGGATGGTCCATGTGCATAAGTAGCTGTTACTCATAGATAACAGTACAAAATACTAGCTCTGCCAGTGCATAGTATGATAGATAAACTCAGACTAAAGTTTAAAAGTTTAAATGTCTTCTGTCCTTACTTAAAGGGGAGTCGTTATAAAATGCAATTGCAGTAGGTAAAAAAGTATTTTTAAATCTGTCCTTTTTTCCTTATTGACGATGTTATGTGCAAGAGGTAACCGTGCTCAGGCCCGGTTAGTCCTGGAGCAGTGTGAGTGCAGGCCAGCAGGGAAATGGTGAGGGGGGGGGGGGATCTCTCTTAGCGCGTGTGTTTTTATGTGAATGATTTTTCATTTGTGGAAGAGAAGAGAAATAAAAGTATGTGTTTAAAAAAATTAGATACGTTGAAGAATGATATTAAAAAGGTGATTATAAAAATAAATTAAATGAGGAGTAGAGCCGCTACTCCTTTTACATCGAAAGGAGCCAGTTGAGGTGGTCTGGGCATTTGATTAGGATGCCTCCTGGACGCCTCCCTCTGGTGGTTCAGACCCCGGGGTAGACCCAGAGTTCACTGGAGGGAACTAGGGCCCTTATGTCACTTACTGTGGTGAACATTTCTTACCTGGGTGTCTGGCTCTTTATGTAATTTTATTGGTTAGTGTTACAGAGGTAAACAAGTGATGTTAAGTAATTGTCACTACGTTTCTTTTCATTAGAAAGACTGCCAGTTCTATGCTTTTGAATGATGGCTCCGGGCAGAATTTTAAAGAGGTCATATTCTGCCCTTTTTGGGGTTCGTATATTTAATCTATGTACCTACTTTTGTACGTTCACAATAGCTAAAGTTCGAAAAAAGTGTCTGTTTTCATGTACTGCTCCTCCTTGCTCCCTCTACGCTCTGAGTCCGTCAGCTGCACTCTGTTGAGCCCACACTGTTAGACCCCACGTGGGCCAAGTCTGCCGATCCGCTCTGTCGTTATTGTTCAGTTGCTCAGCACGCTTCTCGGAAATTTCAACATGAGCTGCTGGGCTTGCCACAACGAGCCAATGGGCTTAGAGCAGTGATCTCACACTGACAATGACGCAGCACTGACACATTTTTATCGAGGGGGGCTAGAACCGAGCGTTACATGCAGCTAATGCTACAGCTAACAGGAGGACGTAGGAGAAGCCGCGTTTCCGTGGACTTTGAATTTTTGAACAAAGATGTGCCTAAACATGCACAGGACACTTGGAAAACACACTAAAGAGCATATAAAACCAGAAAAAGCAGAATATGGGACCTTTAACAAAACTCAAATACTGAAAACTTCAGGTTTGCAGGGTGTTGTTGTCATCCTCTTTTTTTTAATTTTTTTTAATTTTTGCATTGTAATTATGACAATGAAATGGATGTATGAATTACTACCTAATTAATTTATTGGATGATATACACCTGTAAAGGCTGTCAAAATAAATAAAATGTTGGTCAACAAAAAAAAAAGAGAAAGACTGCCAGTTCTCATCCAGTCCAGTTTTTATAAAAACTTCATCATCATAGCTTACTGTAACTAACGTATCTAGTTACCTGCTTTCTGATGCCTTTAGCAGTGACTTTATGGTTACTCTCTCTCATTGCACTGCTTTGATTTCAATGCAGGGACTGTTTTATACGTGTGAAAGCATTTCCTCCTGTCTTTTATTGCTTCAATTCTGCCAACTCAGCCCACGGTGCATCCTTTTCTAAAGTTCTTAGAAACAAGGGGAAGGATATTTACTAGCATTTAAATATACACCCAGCGCCAAGGCTAGTAACTCACCGGTTAAACTTGGCAAGTACTAAGAAGTATATTCACACACCTATACCAAGAATAACACGGCGGTGACAACGTTGTAATACTTGGGAGTCGAGCACCATGCTGTGTACTTATTGGCCTGTTGCAGCCGTTCAATAAAACCGCCCTCAAAGCAGACGCCTCCATGTTTCGTCACTGTCCCCCTTTATGAGGAGAGGATTTTCATCCAATTACAGCTCAGCTTTTAATTTGGTTTAATATGATTATGTTGTGCAGGTTCTCAATTTGTGAGTTGGGATTGTTTTTACAAAAAAAATAATCTTTGTTTTATGAGAATTTCTTGCCTTTTTTGCACCTCTTTTAGCCTTGATTAACACAGGATTCTAAGTAAGGACTGGCTGCTGATACGACACTTCACCACACTTCTTTTTTATTGCTATTGCACACACACACACACTCACACGCACACACACACACAGACAGATACAGGGGTAATGGGCAGTGAGTTAGAGCAGCGGGGTCTGTGCCTGTCACCTCCGTTAATCACAGGAATCCTCACTCCGGAGAACAAACGGCCGTACATAAACACCGGCTGAACGGGCACTTTGTTCTGTTGCGGAGCGTCGGGTCTGGCGGGAGCTCTGTGCGGCACAGCTCTACTTCTAACCCGAACCAATAAAATTTTATGAAAAGTGTTTCGAAAAAAAAAAACGGAGGAGAGATGGTAGCAGTGGGCAGCGTCTGGACAGGTGGCGGTGACAGCTGAGCCGCCGCCGTGTCGTCGAGTTAAAGCTTCAGCTGCTGTCTGGTTATGTAAGAGACGTGTTTGCCATCACAATGACAGTGGTTTATTGTGATTATAAGGCAGAGACAGCCAGCCTCTTTTCTTTCTTAGTCATTGCAGTCGACTTCTTAAAGGTTCTCTGGGCGTATTAAAAAAAAAAGAGTTGTGTTTGTGTAAGCTTGTGTGTGTTGGGAGAGGGGGGGGGGTGAAACTGAGTAAGCTGAGTATGCAGCTCAGAGAATCCATCATTGTGACGACCGGCTCTGCCTGTCCTGTCAACGGAAACACACACAAACACACACAAAGAAGGAAAATGGCTGAATATGAGGGCACCGAAAGGCGATGTGAGCTTTCTAGAATCGCCTCCTTGTCTTTTCTACATTCATTTAATATTTCCCCTCCGCTGTGCTGACTTCCTTTCCCCTTACACCCTTCTTCTTTTTCTTCTCAGTTTCTTCACTCTCGCTCTAGTCCACTCAGTTCA
>NC_083624.1:5212247-5372247 GCF_963584025.1 Labrus mixtus
TATCTCGAGACACTTTACAAAAAGCAGGTAAAAGATCTTACTCTTTGTCTTTTAACATTACAAAAGAACAGGTAAAAAGACCTTACTTATTACTATATTATAAAGACCCGGCCTATCCATCATGAGCACTTTAGCAAAGCAGCAAAAGTTACAGTGGTAAGAAAAAACTGCCTTATTATTAGGTCGGGTTAGTCAAACTTTTTTAGATAGGAGCAATCAAGCGTGACACATGGGTTTGTCATCAAGAAAACTGAGGCTAACTAGGATGGGATAACCAGCTAAATGTAGGCCTGACAGGCGATTTTAGTTGCAGTTGTGGCGTGGTCCTGCTCCCAAAATGAAGATGGCCAATTGACTTCATTGGGTTTAAGTGTTTTGTTGTGTTCACTGTCAATGTCTTGTGTTTCAATGTTTTGTGCTGTTTTGGGCAATCAGAGTACATTCACACTTACAATGAGAGGAGGATTGTTTCAGATTTCCAAATAAGAGAAGAAGGACGAGGCAAAACTCAGTCCTTTCCCTACCGACAAGAAACTTTTTATGCATCGTAACAAATCTCCTGGTAAAAGCAAAGGATCATAGTATTTCACACTTGTTTGTACTATCTACAACAAATATTGGAATAAAGTATACAGTGTGCACCAGGAGCTGATATATTGAACAAATGTATCATCCCCGCCTGGTTTTTCATCCATGCATTATTGAATCCATGAAAATTCTGTCTGAACATATTCTCATGCGTGCTAACTCACTGCTTAGTAGTCCGTCTGTGCCAGCGGTACACAGTGTGCTCTAGTTAGCAGCGATGCTGTGTGTTTGTACTGTAGGCTTGATGTGGAACAGATAAAACGCAAACACATCCTAGCTGGTCCAGTCAGAATTAAACATCAGTGGAAATATATGCGAAGGCTCTGAGCCCTGTTGACGGAGCTGACTCTTTCCTTTAATCAAATGAAAATTGCCACCAGCGTCCATGCCAAGAAAAATCATTGTAGATGAATGTCCAATCAGGGAAACGTGCTGTGATTAATCATATGTGAAATAAAAAAAAGTCCAATGAGGGAACATGAGGCCACTGTAACCACTGTGTTGAGCATGTTTCTGTCTGTACTGTGTTCTGCCTGTGACCTGAATGTTAAAATGTTTATGTTTAGGTCTCACCAATGAGCATTACCAGGATGACACACGACTCTTTGGAGGTACTCGCCCATCAGTCTTTTTCCTCTTGTATCAGCTGCTGTCATTTCCGTGCACCTTTAGGAAGTTTAAAAGAGACACTTAGAGAGGCGTTTAGCTGTGTGAGGGTGAAACATCAGGTCCTGTACAACAGACAGCGTCTCCCGCTTAATCCCACAGATTGTGCAGCTTTATCAATCATTTTGTGCCATCCAGAGCAATTTAGAGCAGAGCTCAGCTTTGTCTGCAGGTCCGCCCTCTCCAGAGCATTGACTTCAACATTTAGAAGAGACAGCATGGAGAGACACAGAAAGGCATTTGAACTCCCACACATTACATATTTAAATTAATTATTTCTCTCTATGATGCTACCCCATTATAAAGATGTTGTGGCAAAGTGAATGCACATTTTTTTTAAACGGTAATTTTGATCAAACTTGAAAACAACTTTAAAAAAAAATAGGTAATAGATTGTGTGGCCATGGTTCCAAATATAAGTACAGTTTAAAGGCTTTATATGTGATTTTTCACACTTAAATATAATATAAATCAAGTATATCCTTTGAAAATAACTCTGTGAGTCATGACTGTCTACAATGGGTGTAACACCCGAGTCCCACTGTCTGTGATGTTTTCAGAGTTTTCAGAGTCCTATCTTCACTTTGTTTACATCGCCGGGACGGCCGGCTGACTCCTCCCCTCGTGTATAAAAGTTGTTTAATTGAGGGACTAGAGAAAAGAAGAATAACATACTGTACTCACTGCTTAACTGTGTTTCTAGATCACGCTCATTTCAGGTAAATTTACATGCAGTGTGAAGATACGAGCATAATAAAGATCGCTAGCATTAGCATGCTAACACAACAATGCACCGCGAGTTGTTTTGGTTTCATGCTGGTGCTCAAGGGCGACATCTGCTGGATCGAAAAAAATCGCATATAAAGCCTTTAAAGAAAGCTATCAATCATAGAATGATGCTTTACACAGCACCAAAACAGAAGACAAAATCAACCTACAACATAAATGTATTTTTGATATATACACACACATACACTATATAAATGTATTTCTTCATATACTGTAAACATAACGTGACTGATAATGAGTGTTTGGGTTCACATACTGGAGGTGGACAACAAAAAGCAGCTTGTCATTGTCTTGTGTTTTGTGTCTGTTGCTGTATGTTTATCCATCCTTGTTAAGTGTTTTATTGGTGTCATATTAGACTTAAAACAAACTGATTCTATGTCACTATGCCACTCCTATAAATATATTCTATGTTTCTCAACTATTATGCCACTCCTATGTCTTCTGCTTTTTAATTTTTGATCTCTTCCTCCCTTGCAGCCTACATAGAGGACGTGGCCCGCTGTGTGGACCAGAGCAAACGCCTCATTATAGTCATGACGCCCAACTACGTGGTGCGGCGAGGCTGGAGCATCTTCGAGCTGGAGACCCGGCTGCGCAACATGCTGGTGACCGGCGAGATCAAGGTCATCCTGATCGAGTGTGCCGAGCTGCGCGGCATCATGAACTACCAGGAGGTGGAGGCCCTCAAGCACACCATTAAAACACTCACCGTCATCAAGTGGCGCGGCCCCAAGAGCAACAAGCTCAGCTCCAAGTTCTGGAAGCAGCTGCAGTACGAGATGCCGTTCAGGCGCACAGAGCCCATGCTCACCCACGAGCCGGCGCTGGACGTCAGCGAGCAGGGCCCCTTCGGAGAGCTGCAGACCGTCTCCGCGATCTCCATGGCGGCGGCCACCTCCACCGCCATGGCCACCGCCCACCCCGAACTGCGCTCCACCTTCCACAACACCTACCACACCACCATGAGGCAGAAACACTACTACCGCAGCTACGAGTATGACTTACCCCCCGGAGGGACCCTGCCACCGCTGTCCTCTCTGGGCAACCAGCACACCTACTGCAACATCCCGCTCACGCTGCTGAACGGCCAGAGGCCACCGGGGAAGACAAGAGAGCACAGCCTGGAGGAGGCACACGCCAACAACGCCATGCTCCCTCTGCTGCCCAGAGAAACCAGCATCTCCAGCGTCATCTGGTAGTGATGGACCTGACTCGGCACCGGAGCAGGAAGATAAGCCAGGCTCAGACGCAGCCAAGGCTCAGTCTGGTAGCTCTTAGGAACAAAGTTTGTGGTCGAAGATTACGGAGAAAAGCGTTCCCGGATCAGCTTGGTTCCAACCGTCGTAAAAGTGGCAGAGAAGGTTCAGCAGGTTTTTTCGAACAAGGCTCCCCCTCTTGTTCTTTTCAAGTGGACACAATCTTGTTACTGTGGATGTTTTTTGTTTTTTTTACGGAACTACAGGAGATAAGTGTAAACACTGTTTCATCGACTAGCGAGAGACGGACTCGCAAAGAAACTCCTACCATACACTATGGCAATTGTGCACACACCTGCATACACACACAAATGTGCATACATAGAAACAAAAGGAAAACAGGGTCTTGTACATATATTTCAATTTATTTGTAGCATCAGTGTTTTCCTGTTTTTGTTCTTTTTTTTTTTTAAATTCAATCATGTTTGTTGCCTTCACTTCTGTAGGATTTTTGCTTTATCTTGTTATGAAGAGTTGTATATTTTTTATTGTTTTTTTCTCATTTTAGTTTTTTTTTTATTCCTATTTCGATGAGCTTGTTTGGGAAGCCAGTATGTCACGTACCTGCGCTGTTGATGTATTTTTTTTTCTTTGTTTCTGTGTTTGTTTTTAATCTTCGTGTAGTTTAAGAGAACATTTTTTTTTTTAACACTTTTTGGAACCGCCTGGACATTTCAGGAGCTTCAAGGAGCTGAAACTTCTTTTTTGTTTTACCTGTAAAAGGTGTATCTAGTTTAAAAGGAAACTCTCTTTTAAAAAATCATCGAATATGCAAAAAGAAGGAGGAGCTGGCAAAAAAAAAAAAAAACGACTTGTGGGACCGAGAAGGAGGAGCGGTTGGGGGGCCATGCTAGTCCTCTCCAATCAGATAGACCGATAGACTGGCAGATCTCTCTCTAAAGCTTCATATTTTCTATTGAAACAAACAGCCTTGCTGTTTTAGAGTGATAGTGAAATGCCTCACCTTAAAAAGAAATCTGTAGATTATTTTAAAAAGAATTCTATTTTTATAACAGAAAAGAGTTTGCTTGAGAAGTCATACTTATTTGCATTTCATCCACCATGGAACGGGGATTTGTGTATAAGTGTTATGCTGGTTTTGTACACTTGAAAAATGTGGCTCCTGGTTTGTTGAGAGATTAAGGTGGCTTTTGAATCCCACATGGAAAAACATGTCCTCTATCGTTCGAGACTAAAAAGTAAAGCATTTTCAATGTTTTGGTTTTTTAAAACATAATATTATTCCCCATCCTTCGGTTCATATGGATAGTTCATGTTTAAGGAAAGAAAAAGAAAACATTTGTGTTTTGAAAGACTTTTTAAATATATTTGAAGGTGTGTTTTTTGAGTATGCATAGCAAATAGATATGTATTCTATATATAATATAGATATTTATATAAATATATAAACACAATTTTCACTTGGAAAGAAATGTCTATCTTTATAGAAACACAATCATTATCAGTTGCCCTTACTTTCTCACTGCACATTAAAAACATGGATTTCCTTTTTTGATGTTTTTATTTCTTTTTGTATCCGTTGTGTGTTTGTGTGTGGGAAGTTTACACACAACACCTGCATCATGTACTGATCACACTCATAAAACCCACATTACTATTTAAATTAACAGGAAACACTCATTCCTCTTTGTGAGATCTATGATTAGAAGTGTTGAATCAATAACGATCTTAAAGACGTAGATATCACCATATACAGTTGAAATACCTCTACAGACATTGTGCCTTACTCTGACCAATCTTGAACTGCACACAAGAAAAATGCAGAGTCAACAGACAGCTTGTGTGTGCAATCTTGTTTTCTTCCTCTGGTCTTTATGTACCCGGGATATCAGATGAATCTGCTCATGTTTTGATTGAATCCGACCCCCCTTCTGTTCGAACAGATCTCCATCCCACCTGATTCAGGACAGGCCAATAACGACTGTTGAGCTAAGTCTATAGGGTGGATTTTCAAAAAATTAAGATAGTTTCATAAACAACCGAGATGGCTGCAAGTCACACAAATGGTAAGTGTTGGCTATGACATCATCCAATATAGCCTACTAAATGTCTGAGTTTAAAAGTCGAACCTTAGACTCTACAAAGAATGGACAGGGTGAAAGCTCTCAGCAGTGAAGCCAAAAGTTTTAGAGCTCCACCTTCTTTCTGGCTGCAGTATAGGTCATAAACCCCGCCTCCTCCATGATAAAAGATGGAACATAGGGCAAACTTTAAAATGAAAATGAATGGAAATTTAAAAAAAAGTCTCAAACATGGTTTCTATCATCATAGATAGTTCTTATTATGTGTTCACTTCTCTGACAAGTTTAAAAAGTTCAGGATTTGAAGAACAGCAGATCATGATTGAAAGCTCTGTTGTGAAAGGCGGGACCTGCAGCGTTCTTTACAGGATTAGCAGAGAGGACGAGGAACAACAAGAGGAAACGTAACCAACACTAACAACAAGAGTCCCTGAGCTCTCCTTAACTGTGAGTGTCTGCTTCTACAGTATAACAGACACAAGAATCTGTTCTGCTGTAAAACTGTGACAACCTGAAGAAACCTTGCCAATTTATCGACCAGTTAAAATAAATTGGAAATGAAAGAGTGGGGCGTCATTTCCGCAGTCGTACAATCCAGATCCATTCTGTGCATGTCTTGGCTCCAAACGACGCTTGGTTATTTTTGCATCAATTGTGTACAGCTGATGGAGATGGAGAGACACTGTCCATGTAGTTTATATGTTGAACTCGAAGCCAACGGGTACTTGATGTTGAAACTTGCAGCCTAATGCTACGTTACACTTTTTGTGTCTCTGTAGCATCCACAGACACTTTGGTCTGCGCCAACTGAAAAATACAAATGGAACTGACAGGCTCCAGTTTAACTCACAACTCCAAATTGGTTTGGCAATACAGTGCTGCTCCATATGAATATTTACTGCAGATTACAAAAACATAAGCTGTTTTTTTTTTCTTCTTTTTCAAATATTGAAACAGTCTTGGCTAACCCACTTTACACAGGCGGTGAAGAGATCCTTTTCTTGATATGTTTTCTACTCGCAGAGATGAAGACAAACTCATCAATGCTCACGCAATGAATAAAACTAAAGCTAATCCGTCTAGTTTATTTATCTAAAGTTTAACTGAGGCCAGGATGCTTCAACAGTCTTGAGTTATTCACATAAAATGGATAACTTCCAAAGCTAAAGTCATCTAACTACAAAATTCCCTTTATGTGTTTCCCCCCAGATGGATTCTGAGTTGCCGGGGAAGGACATTTTTTGTGTGGGTACTCGCTTGATTTGATTAAGTCGGACCACTAATGCATCAAATTAGCTCTGGTAAAACACTTTTTTGCAGAACGTGTACTTTGGATTTGTCCCTCGTGACCTATATCGGGGAGTAGCCTACATCTGGTTCTTTTAGAGACTATATGATCAAGAGGAATGATTACAGCAAGCAAACTTTCACATGAGCATGCTAACTAATGTTTCATGACAGACATGAATAATTGTAAAACTTGTCCTTTAAGTTCAGTTCAGGAACCCGTGTAAAAAAAAAAAAACTCTGAGGGGAGATTATGGTGAATGCTTTGAACGCTTGAGAAATATTCTACATGGTTCCCAAATGAAGAGTAAAGCCCCATTTACACATGCAATGCACACCTGAAAACTGACCGCAAGTTTGAACACAAATGGTCATTTTTTTCCAGCATTATGTTGTCCAGACTTGTTCCCGCCAGCCTCCTAATAAAAAAGTCCACAAGAATTCAGGCCAATGTTTGAATGCAGCAGGTAACATTCAGGCAAGTTCTCATCCTGGCATTTATATCATGCGACCATGCAGAGAGAAATCTGTTTCAATCTTGTTGCACGGAACGAGACTGCTTTGTGCTCTTTTCCAGCTAATGTCCAGATGTATGTTTACAATATTTCCGCTCGTCAGATACAATGATTCTTTGGCTTTTAAGTAAGAAGCACATTAAACAATTCGACACTGACAAAAGGTACTTAGAGCAGAAGGTCGATGTAGTGTGCAAAGAAGAAAGGTCAACAGCTAGACAGCATGTAATGATTTAGGTTGCAATGGGAGTTTGAGAGTTTAAAATGGCTGATATGGAGGTTTCTGAGGCCTTTTAGTCTAAAACACTTCCAATATATTCACCAGTCCCTGGTTGGATTCTGGCTGGGGACTTGTGCAGCATGCTATCTCCCCTGCTCCCTTACCGTCTATCTCTGCTGTCAGATAGGGGCAGAAATGCCAAAGATAAAGCTTCAGAAAAAGAGCTGATACCAGAAACATTTTGGCTTCGAGCCTGTGCAGTCTCATTTGAAGCCTGACCTTTACTTGGCAGCCTTAAACAGCCATGGCGGTTGAGCGCTGCCAAACAGTGCCATCTCCTGGGTATTCTTAATATCTACAAGTAGTGTTTGTGATTGAACGCTGGTAAACAGAGAAATGGAAAGCAGATTTTGATTTTCGCTGTCGATTCCCAGGGGAGAGAGCAGAAAAACGAGCGAAACTGGGGCAAAGGAAAAAAGAGAGGGAGAGAGTTAAAGGAATAGGAAGGGTGGATGTAAATGAGAGTTTTTACAGAGACACACTGGGCGTTTTTTTTTGTTTGTTTGTTCCAGGCTGCATAAACAGAAAAAAGGAAAAGAAAAAAACACAGATTTAACTGTATAAATGAAAACATCAGTGAGTCATAATCGCTGGCATTTTCCTCTGGTTGTGGATCTGTGAATAAAGATGCAAGCAAACACTACCTGTTGTCAACCAAACCTAGAGCCTAGAGTGACTGTTGCATGTTGGCAGCCTCCGCCATGGCAGCTGGAATTTTATTAGCAAGACGCAGGATTAATAGACTCTTTATCACCTGCATCAATTGAGAGCTTAATTGGAGAGAAAATAGGCCCCATAGAGAGGGAACACTAGAAGATGTGCAAGGATGGCGCCTGCTGTTGTCATGTTTTATTTTCCTGCAATGTCTCATCAGACCACAGGGGGGAGTGTGAGTGTTATCAGTGATGTGGTCTCATAAGAGCATCCAATTAGTATCATGTGTTTTCCGGATGACCCTGCCATATTGTAGTCTACGTTCTTGAGGCAATCTTTTTAAATTGCATGAGGTTTATTTTTGGGCAGAACACGCGTAAACATGGATTTGGAGAATGAAGAGAAACCAGGCAAGCTTTACGTCGTCTGTTTTAAATAAAACAAAATGAAATGGTTTTTTTTATGTGTCTGAATACAAGTAATTAACTCAATCACTTTTATATTCCTACAAAAGGCTTAAATGAGAATTAGTGGACTATTTTATGTTAAAATTAAAGAATTGCACCTGCTGAATTCTGGGTTATGGCTCATTAATGACATGCATATTAGCAACTCCACATTAAAGGCTTTATATGTGATTTTTCTCACTTAAATATAATAGAAATCAAGTATATCCTCTGAAAATAACTCTGTGAGTCATGACTGTCTACAATGGGTGTAACACCCGAGTCCCACTGTCTGTGATGTTTTCAGAGTCCTATCTTCAGTTTGTTTACATCGCCAGGACGGCCAGCTGACTCCTCCCCTCACGTATAAAAGTTGTTTAATTGAGGGACTAGAGAAAAGAAGAATAACATACTGTACTCACTGATTAACTGTGTCTCTAGATCACGCTCATTTCAGGTAAATTTACATGCAGTGTGAAGATACGAGCGTAATAAAGATCGCTAGCATTAGCATGCTAACACAACAATGCAGCGCGAGTTGTTTTGGTTTCATACTGGTGCTCGAGGGCGACATCTGCTGGATAAAAAAAAAGGCATATAAAGCCTTTAATGACGTGCATATTAGCGACTCCACATTAACACAGTTTGCTGAACTCCTTTGCACTTCGTCGCTGAAAGTAGAACTTCTTTCACACATCTCCTGTACAAAAGTTAAAGATTATTTTTTTGTCTTTTTATGCCTTTCATTCAGAGGATAGGACAATAAATAGGAAACGGGGAAGGGAAGAGAAAGTGGGGGATGACGTGGTGAGGAGCAGAAGGTCAGATTTAAACTCTGGCCAACTGTGCATTCAACCACTGAGCTAAACCGGCACCCCCTTTAGTTCATATTTATTGCATTAAAAAACGTACACACTTGTGTTTTGTGTCTAAAGACATAGATGATCTCAATCTGTGAGTGTGAAGTCAATGAGGTTTCTCGTATTTCATGATTTGGTCAAGATAAACAACGTTGGCGATGATGAACATGATATTGTGTTCTGATTTGTGCCAGCATGCATTGTCACTTAGCAGTAGTTTTGAACTGTAATGGTGCTCTCACATCAGATTGTGTCAAGCAGACCAGCCTGTCAAATCTATAGCAGGAAGTCTCTTTTTCTAGAAGCAGTTTTATTCAGGCAGTAGCTGAAACACTTTATCTTTTGTTTATTTTAATGCAGCTTTTTTTTCCCTTTTTCATTTGCTACTTACATACAGTGATGTTATATTTGATTATTAAGGGGGGGGATCCATTTGGACCATCTTGCATTTGGACCCAGCCCTGCTTTAGTCGACCATGGCTCACAGAAACACACCTTGTCAGCTTTAATATGCTGCAGTGTCGTAACAGCAAACGCTCCAAGTTTTCTTGTTTTTAAGATTATGTTTTGGTGTTTTTGCCCGACAGCTGGAGAGAGACAGTAAACGTAAGGTAGAGAGACTGAGGTAGGACTGTAGCCGATATATATGGAGCTCATGCTGCTCTACTGACTGAGCTAAACCAGCACCCGTGTTATTAAGTCAACACAGGATCAAAAGGTTTTATCATTGTGACTGTCAGACAAAGAATATTTCTTAACTTTTCATCCCAGCAGATGACATTAATATCTAACTTTGTCTATGTTTCTATGACACCATTATACATCCTATATTGTACCCCACGGTGGTGGAATGAACTTCCAAACTCCATGTGATCTGCAGAGTCCCTCTGCACCTTTAAGAAAAAGCTAAAGACCCAGCTCTTTCATGAATACCTACTAACTTAATGATGATGGTCTCCATATTATTGATGATGATGATGGTAATGACGATGGTTTTTGTTTGATAACGACGACTTATAAGATGGTTTCTATACTGATTAGAGCTCTCAAGAACTGCCCTCAATGTTGTGCTTTGCCTCTGGTCACTTCCTGTCAGCACCTGTGTGTCCAATCAGACTCAAAGCTGATCGTTTGCTCTTACTGACATTGTTCCCTTTTTTCTAGATCCTTGCTTGTGTTGTTCTTACTCTCTGATGTACGTCGCTTTGGATAAAAGTATCTGCTAAGTGAATTGTTGAATTGTAGAATATCTAACTTTGTATGTGTTTCTATGGCTCAATTACACATCCTATATTGTATTTTGGTTAAACCTCTAATCCAACAGTTATCAGAACAATGTATTTCTAAATGTAAAACGGACATCTCCGGCCAGATTACATTATGAGAGGGCGAAACAAAAGCTGTGGGGACTGAGCTGGAGTACAGGCCATCTGGCCTTTGCACAGTGACTAAGTAGTATGGTTGCTGGGTTCAGGTGTCTGGAGACTCATTATATAACATTATTTGCTCATACTGAATGTTCTATAGCAGAGGGAAATCTATGCCCCATTGTGAGAGGTAAGCACTCGAGTCATTTGGGTGTTTCATCAAATGGATCTCTTAAGAATTAGAGTGAGTTAATGCTGTGTAGTGATTCCCATAAGCCTGTAGTGAGGATCTGTATTCATGTGCAGTCAGTGGAGCATCCCTCCATCCTTCCTCTAGATACTTTCTGCTAGGGGTATTTTA
Source organism: Labrus mixtus (assembly GCF_963584025.1). Lineage (NCBI taxonomy): Eukaryota > Metazoa > Chordata > Actinopteri > Labriformes > Labridae > Labrus > Labrus mixtus. The sequence goes on from NC_083624.1 coordinate 5,223,362, forward strand.
GTCTGCATGCAGAAAATTTCACATTGTAATGGCCACAGTTGAAGGGACAGGTAGAACATCACCCCCAGGCACTTTCCTCCACTGTTTCTGCACCTGTCTGTGTGTTTGGAGAGTGTGTATGTGTGTGTGTGTTTGGGAGAGTGAAGCACAGCAGAACTTCTCTATATGGTATTCTGTTGCACTCTGGTGGTCTATCGTGGCATTTCAACAGTACTGAGGTTTAAACTCTCCTTTCAAACAGCTGTGCAGGACTTCCAAAGAAGCAAGGCTCTGACACTCATCTCAATCTAAAGTTGACGCTGATAAGACTTTATCCAGAGAACTACTGAGAGCAGCAAGTTAACATGAATCAGCATGACTCTTCAGATTTTTCAAGGTAAATGCGTCAGCCTTGTAAGCGCATTTAACTTATCCTTACTTACGTATTGTTTGTTATTATCTACATCTAAGATTCTGTCGAGGACTGATTTTTAGAAAAGTGTGTCAGTTATGACAGAGCTGGTATCACACACAAACATGCAGAAGCACAATAAAGAAAAGTTTGGAGAGTATCCTTTTTATTATACAAAAATATTTCATAGAAAAACAAATAAGTTATGAATTCCAGCAGCTGCTTTTGTGTTTTTCCTCAATTAATACATATCTTTGCTTTCCACACTCCCTTTCTTTTTTGTCACGCCGACGACACACACTCTGGCCTGCGCTGGTCATTTCACAGTCCATGAAGATCTCCCACTTATACAGTAGTTGTAATTTAGTCCCCATTATCCTCATCTGCCCCCATCTTCTCTCTCTCTCTCTCTCCCCCCCCACCCCAAAAAAAAGAAAAGTTAGGAGCCTTCCAGTCCATCTGGCAGCTGACCTACTTTCCGTAGAACATCTCCATGAGCACCTCCTCGATGTTGACGGTCCCTATAACGGGTCTGAAGAAGAGCTGGGCGACCACCAACGGGCTTATGGCCCTCAGCATGGACAGGGCTATGAGCAGCTTGGCGAAGCGCGTCGTGTCCTCGCGATGGATCAGCCTCACGTGCTCGTTCAGAGCCTGGTGAGCCTCGCGGCGGAGGGACTGGATGTAGTGGATGCAGCGCAGACCCTCAACATCTGGAGGTTGAAAGGAAAGAAGGGACAGAAAGAAAAATGACATAAAAGAGACGTGAGAAAAGGGTTAAGAGTGGTTTTCCATAGCTATATCAGAAAATGCAATAAACCCAAATCCATACAGTTAAATCCATATGGTGTTGCATCAGTTAAATTTATACAATTACAGTAGTTAAATCCATGCAGATACAGTAGTTAAATCCATACAATCACAACAGTTAAATCCATACAGTTTCATCCATACAAGCTTGATTTTTTTAGCATATTAATAGCACTTTCTATATCCCATTCAAACAATACACAGGGTGCTGTTTTTTTTTAAAAGTCTGTTTAAAAAAAAAAAAAAATAGAATAAATCTGATCTAGAATCAAAATAAACCACATTTCTAACAAATGAAAAGAAAAGAAAAAAACAAAAGAAATCTAAATTGATATAAAGATAAACTTTATTGATCCCCATGGGGGAATTTTTTTCATTACAACAGCTCAAGAAAACAGGAAACAGGAATATAATTATTACAAATAACAAGAAGTTAAAAATCAAACATATGTACATCAGTTAAATAAAGGCAGAAAAAATACAATAATAGAATAATACCAGGTATGTACACTAAAATATATACTAAATATATACTAAAATCTTCTACCGAAGCCTGGAAGATGCACTGACCACCTGTGTCATATAACTTTAATACACAGGTATGAACAGCCTTTACATACCTGGGTTGAAGAGCACAGCTCCTTTCAGGTAAGCATACTCCTTCGTACTGATATCAACACTCCAGCACTTCTTCAGAAACGCTCTGATAGCTTCGATATCCAGCACGGAGACCCCGGCCGCCCCCCTGCTCTGCCCGGCCGGCGCCTCCTCGCTCTGCCTGTCCGGTAAACCCGTGAGGATGCGCTGCAGCATGCTGGGCTCCACTGTCTCCGTGGTCTCAAAGTCCACGCGGTCCTGCGCGAGTCCCAGCACGAGCAGGGGAGCCCACCCGCTGCGTATCAACATCAGCTGGTCGTCCTCCGGCAGCTCGCGGAAACACGGCACGTTTTTCACGAAGCGCAGCGTCTTGACCAGGACGGCCGAGGCGGCTTTACACGTCACCTGTGGGGAGCGGAGGACGCCCCGGCGCCGCGTCGAGCCGCAGGAGCACGCCTGCTGCCGGAGCTCCTGCAGAGAGGCTGCCGGGGCGGCTGTGGCGGAGGAGGTGGAGGTCTTGTGGAACAAATGCTGCAGTTGTTGCTGCTGCTGCTGCTCCTCCGCGGTGGCAAGACTGTCACTCTTTAAGATGCTGTAGAGGATGCTGTTGTTGGTTCTGCCGCTTGCGCCTCGGCAGCGGCAGCCCTCCAGCGTGGCCATGGCTGTGGAGGTCAGCCGCAGAGGTAGCGCTTGTTTTCTTAAGCCTCCCTGATAGCCCCAGTGAAGGGCAGCACGTTTATATTAGCTCCCGTCCTGTCCTCTCGCTTTGAAAGCTTGTTCAGACTTTCTTGCTCATTCCGCCTTCCCCAGGTTCAAGCACCTCCTCTTTCCCCACCTCCTCTTCTATCTCTAACTCTCTTTCTTAAACACACATCTTGCAGTGCTCTCACATATTCAAATCACACTAGCCCCTTTTTTTTTAAATGCCAGAAACAACACCAGACATTTATAAATCATCTCATTTGCTCAAATATTATTAAGGACATAAAACTCCAAATGTGTGACTACATCATCTCACCCTGCAGGCACAATGCACCCCAAAAAAAATCAAAGGTGCAAGAAACATTGACAAGTTCTGGTTTATTTAACAGACATTATAGGAGGAAAGAGGAGAAAAAAGAAAGAAAGAGGGGGGCCAAAGACAGACAAGGAATCAGTTCTATTCTCAGAGTTACCTTGACTCTCTGGCAGCTCTGTTCATCAGGCGGGAGCCGGTAAAAAATACAGGCCAGCGGACGGATCTGAAGGCCTAATTATTTTAGGGACAATTTATATGATTTTCTATGAGAAAGAAGCAGGAAGAGCTGAGCTGTGAAGGCCAGCCTGCAACCTTGACTCGGACACACTGATATTGATTTAACCGTGAAAACAGGAGCTGGTGAATTATGATGTCATGACTCAATGCTCTCCTTGCTTCTGTCACTGAAGGAGGATTGGGGGGGATGGCGGCGGGGGGGGGGGGGGGGGGGAGGAAGAGAGAAGGAGTGGAGGTCAGTGAATGAGAGACTGAGAAAGACAGGTCGGGATAAAGCTGATGAATTAGAGGTTTATCTTAATTGCTCCTAAGAGGGATCACAGGTTAGGGTTGGCTGCTACTTGAGCAAGAGAGGAGGGGGGTGAAGGAGAGGGAGGAATGAAGGGGGGCTCAAGGGAAATCAATGGTGATTACAGAGGAGTTTAACCAGAAGAAAAAACAATGACAAAGAAGTTGTCATAATGACAGACGCTGTGTGAGAATAATGCAAATGTTTTGCGGAGAGGTCTTGACCTAAGACTTTGTGTAAGAAGTGAACAGTAGCCTCTTGGTTGCTTAAAGGATTTTTCTCACTTAAATATAATAGAAATCAAGTATATCCTCTGAAAATAAGTCTGTGAGTCATGACTGTCTACAATGGGTGTAACACCCGAGTCCCACTGTCTGTGATGTTTTCAGAGTTTTCAGAGTCCTATCTTCAGTTTGTTTACATCGCCCGGACGGCCAGCTGACTCCTCCCCTCACGTATAAAAGTTGTTTAATTGAGGGACTAGAGAAAAGAAGAATAACATACTGTACTCACTGCTTAACTGTGTTTCTAGATCACGCTCATTTCAGGTAAATTTACATGCAGTGTGAAGATACGAGCATAATAAAGATCGCTAGCATTAGCATGCTAACACAACGAGGCAGCGCGAGTTGTTTTGGTTTCATGCTGGTGCTCGAGGGCGACATCTGCTGGATCAAAAATTCGCATATAAAGCCTTTAAATTAAGCTCCTAAGTGCCTTAAACCAGCATTTCTCTTAATGGCCAGCAGAGGGCGACTGCACTGGATGAGAAAATAAGTGAAATGTATGAAATTTTATATCACAGCCTTTGCAAATGAATACAGAATCTGTAGGCGAGTGTCAAAAATTGGGATGTCTAGTCTTTAGTCTACATTATTTGGTGTCGGTGTGTCTTTGTTAGCCTGCAATACTCCGCCTATAAACGCTAGTTGTCAGCGCAATTTCTATGCTAGTTATATCGCTAGTTTCTAGCCCTGACACATTCTCTGCTTGTTTACGTACAGGAAACCATGGCTACTTAAACCAAGTGTTAGAGTACGAGCTGATAAGTACTGAGCAGTAGTTGAGTATACTTGGATCATTGCAAAGAAGAAAAGAGAGGAGACATGGGAGGAGATGTACAACTTGATAGCATTGTTAGCTCGGGCTACTAGTTAGCCTACGTTAAACACACAGAGGTTCCTAATAGAAAATAGAATAGAAAAACATTTATCTACTGGTCATAACAAGAATCGGTGTCCTGACGCTTACATGTGGTTCAAGCTAGTAGACCAATCACAGCGCTTGGGGTCTGCGTTCTTTTGACACGAGTTACATTTTTGAGGAGTTTCACGCCAAGCTGCGCAGGTAGGCTTTCTGCACAGGTAGGGCTATGCAAACTTACAGCGTTTTGCTATGACGCAGTTTGATGCAGGAGTATAATTCCGATAGCCAATGGGTTCCAAGGTTGGAATGTACAAAACCATATGGGAAGATCACACTACTACTCTTACTTCATTGAACATTTCCCTTGAGCTAGTTTTGAATCTTCATCAATACAACATGATGTTAGTTTTGGAAATAAAGGCCCAATTTAGAGTAAAATTGTCCATAAACCAGAGTATGCTTTAGCAATGGGTCACCACCTTGTCTTTGAATCAACTCTGGTTCTAAAAAACAAGGTTGCAACTGCCATACTGCCTAACTTTAGGCTTAAAAAGGCTGATTATCTAACCAGTGGGTGACATCAAATAGGGCTGTTTACAGTTCTTTAAAACAGCCAATGTTCCAGACTTACTGTACAGTGTGTGCGGGGAAAAGGTTTAGGTCGTTCTGACTCACAAATTCCCTCATACTGCCCCAGAGTTGTGTCTTCATGAAAGGTCATCTTTGGTGCGGAGGAAGGATGACACTGAGTGTATGGCGACGTTCAGGAAATAGCGGTGAGAAGGACCTGAGTGTCCTCTCTCTGTTGAATTGAAGAACGTGGCTGTGAATGGAAGCAGGATGAAAAACTTTTTTTCAGTAGTGCTGAAGCACTGTTCAGAGGCCGAATGTCTTCGTATTGATTTGGCTTAGAGAGAAAAACAGAGAGATTTTTCACATGTTTATATCAAGGACACCGCGGGATAAACAGCCTTCAACCAGCTTGTCTCTTCTCCTGCTCAAGGCCCAGCCAGCGCAGGTTATAAAAATCCTTCCGTCTCAAGGAGAGATTACATTATGTCTTTTTTGCAAAAGCACAGAGTTGAAAAGACAGCTAGCGCTCTGTCGCTCTTTGTTTATTTATCCAATCTGTACAAAAAGTATTTGAGTGGCTCTCTGCTCCACCGTTTCCCCGAAGAAATGTATGTAAAATGATGAACATGACATTAAGAGTAAATGCATCTAATAAAAAAAAGCCATATGGAATTGGAGGTTTGAATTTGCTACCTGAATTAATGACATATAATTGCAGTGATACATTTTTATGTACCATCTATCAAATGTACTTTGTGCTCTACATGTAAAAAGCAGAATAAAACTATTTAGAACAACTGTTACGACAAATAAAATAAAAACTGTATTATTAGGAGGATTTCTAGAGCTATTTATGAATTTATGAATTTAAAGTTGTTTCAAGTTCTTCTGGTTCCATTACTCTGTGCACTTTTATGGTGTTTTCTGTCAAAGAGAGGAGAAAAAGCCACCCGCTACGCTCTGCAAATGTCTGATCCAACCTTCACAACAGGGTCCTAAGACGCTAACTAAGACGAGTCTTCTCCTCTGTCGCCCCCCGATGGTGGAACAAACTTCCAAACTCCATTCAATCTGCAGAGTCCCTCTGCACCTTTAAGAAAAATCTAAAGACCCAGCTCTTTCATGAATACCTACTAACTTAATGATGATGGTAATGATGATGGTTTTGTTTGATAACGACCATTTTCAAATGGTTTCTATACTGATTAGAGCTCTCAAGAACTGCCCTCAATGTTGTGCTTTGCCTCTGGTCACTTCCTGTCAGCACCTGTGTGTCCAATCAGACTCAAAGCTGATCGTTTGCTCTTACTGACATTGTTCCCTTTTTTTCTAGATCCTTGCTTGTGTTGTTCTTACTCTCTGATGTACGTCGCTTTGGATAAAAGCATCTGCTAAGTGAATTGTAGAATTGTAGAAAAAGCCAATTATCACATTTTTATTTATTTTTATTTTGATGCATCAGTAAAACTGTACTGTATTTTCACTCATGAAATGTCTCGTTAATGCAACTTAACGCAGCTCCTACATGGTGCAAAGAGAGTTAACAGTTTGACTGTGACTTTGCTTCCATTGAAATAAAAAAAATTAATTGGATTACATGCCTGCCACATATTCTGTGAAACCATTGTGCACAGGTAATTAAACCAAATAGTCACTGACCTACGCGTTAATCCTTTTACTATGAAATGGTATTGTTCTTTTGAACGTAAAGGTAAATGGCTCTTTCTGAACATCAAAACACTGTAGCATGGATGCAACTCAAGGTTGTGTTAGCTCGCCCACCCTCTTTACATTGTACAATAAAGAATAGAAGCAGTCAGCTTAATAATTACATCATCAAATTCTCTAATGACACTTTTAATTTATACTTGCTTTATGCTGTATGACTGTCCTTCTACTACAATGAGATCTCCTCTTGTAAGTACTGTGGCGACAAACCACAACCTTGTTTTTAATGTGAATAAAACTAAATTTGACCCCAGAGAGGTCAGAGCCCATGACCACATGATAATTAACAACTGTGCGATTGAACAGATGTGCTCGTACCAATATCTAGGTGTACTTACTGTATGGACAAGCAACTGCCCATGTTGACCACCTATGTGCCAGGCTGGCTCAGAGAATACACTTTCTGCGCAGACTGCTTGGTGTTTCCACACATTTCATGTGTATATTTTACACTGCAGTACTTGAAAACTTTATCAGGTTTAGGATGTCGACTTGGTACGATGGCTGTGACTCAGTGGTAGAGTCGGTTGTCTCTCAACCAGAAGGTCAGGGGTTCGATCCCTAGCTCCCACAGCCACATGTCTATGTGTCCTTGGGCAAGTCACTTAACCCCAGGTTGCACTTTCCCATTGATGCACTTTAACTTAAATTTATGCACTTTAACTTATAGTATCACTGATTGCACAGCTCTGGACAGCTCCCTATGTCAATATTGTCCATTTACAACACTGTTTTTGCACATTTACATTTAATCTTTCATATTTAAGACTAGTAATGCTAAGTTAAACCCTGGTTGTATATATTCCCATTCTTAGTTCTGATATTTTTAGTGTTTATTTACTTTGTATTTAATATTATATTGTGTTTAAATTTGTTAATATTGTGTTTTTTGCTCATATTGTGTGTTTGGACAACCTGCTGCTGTAACGCCACAATTTCCCAGTTTGGGATCAATAAAGTAATTCCATTCTATTCTATTCTTTGTCATCAATGTGTGAATCTGTATGCATGGATTAGTTAATACTGATGGCAGCCTCTGCCATGTTTAACTGAAAATTAGCTAAATAAGCTACAAAAAAAGCCCCGTCTGCTGCGATGTACAGCCTGTAACGTTTGTGCTGACCCACTTCAAAAAAATCCAAACTATCCCTTCAAAAGTGAAAGTACATTCTTTGCACTGGACTCGTCACCAAAAACAGTTTTCTTTGTAGAAGCTATGCCATCAAATAGAGAAGTCAAAAACGGTGGTATCAGCTTCACTGCCTTGCCTTGTTCATAATTTTCAGTGATACAGAGCAGACTCTTCCTCTGGCCCCGTGCCTGCTGGTCCTAGGCCCAGTCTCAAATGGCTCAGCGTGAGGAGGCCTTCTCACAGCACTATCACATAACTTTAGGGACGCAAACACTCTCCCTACAAAACACAGGGCAGTTTGTCTGCAGCCTGAAAAGTGAGTTCTACCCAAGAAACTCTGACTCAGCTTGGCCTATTGGCAAACTCCTTAAACAAGGTTGTATTTTTACAATTAGGCAGGAACACAATGCTCGTTTTTCCTCGCCAACTCCCCTCCTGTTAGCAACTAGGATGCCCTGAAGTATCAAAGCATCAAGAAGAGTTGCCCCGTAAATGCAAACATGCACACACACATTCACACATAATTCACTTCGTCTATCTCTGATCTGCACTTCTTGAACTAATTGCTGTGACACCCAGACAGTCTGAGTCAGACAGCATCAGCCACGCTGCAGCTTTGTGTCTAGTGTTGAAATTTAGACCAAGGTCAGCACCGAAGGAGCTGTTTACTTAGACAAGGGGCATGGGAAAGTGAGAGTGGAGCAGTTGCAAGCATTAAAGATGAAAGTTTAAACAGGGTGAAGCAGAATTCAAAGTAAACGGAGGTGCTTTAAGTGTTTCAGTGTTGGGTAGAAGTAGTACATTTTACAACATGAAGATTCTTATTTAAAAAGATGAGCTCGTTGTTTCACTTTTGTCCTCTCATCCACTAGGCTCTCTCTCAACCTGTCCTCTGGATTAACTGAAGGTAAAATGTTGCTGTGAAAACTGTTTTCTTTGTTTTAATCTTTCCATAAAACGAATGCTTTGAATACTTTGAAACTATTTTTCCAATTTGTGCAGATTGCTCAAATCGAAACACAAAATGTTTTTTGTTTTTTTCAGAATAAGAAAGTATTATTTTTGTTTTGTGCTGGAGTAAGCATTTCTCGAAGGCTGATCACACAAATGAAATTTTTAAGGTTGCCGTGACCCAAGAAGACAGCTCTTTGGCACATTCAGCCACGTCAGCCTTGAAACACAAGTGTAAAGAAAAAAATACAAGGTTTTTACCAAACACTAGGGGCTGAGACACCCACAGACACACTTGAAGACAGGTCTCAGAAAACTTAAGAGGACAACTTTGTATGATTCAAGGCTTTGCATTAAAAAGGCTCTCCTGGAAAAGTCTTCGCATTGTTTGTTGATTTGTTGGGCGCTCTTGTGGCGGTTGCTATAGTGACTGCCTCCATTTTCTCTTAGTGGCTGCTCACATAAAGGACTGTGTCCTTGTCTCCATAATAGTTACAAATTGAATACTGCACTTTCCAAGGACTCATGTCACCAACTTACAGCAGAGTGAAAGTGCATGAGTGTGTGTGTGTGTGTGTGTGTGTGTGTGTGTGTGTATGTGTGTGTGTGTGCGTGGATGTTTCAAAGGTTATAAAGATGAAGAAGTTTGCTTTAGATGTTATGAAAGCGAATAAAAAAATACTTATCTTTATTCATTTTGTGAATAATGTTGGAAAAGGAGATTTCAATACAATTACCAAACTATCAAGAAACTTATATCGGAACAAAAAACAAAAATGACACAGGTGTGTCACTGAACTTCAAGGCTGTTGGTTCTAACAAGAACGGAAATGTTCAGGAAGGACTCACAGATGTATTTGTTCAAATGTTTTTGAAGTCAACATCCGGAAGGTCCCCATATTTTTGTTTGTGTGAGTAATACAGCCGCATGGCGTAGGTGGGGCTGACTCAAAATAATGCACAGTGGGTGTGTTCATGGAAATGAAGGGACTTGTTGCCTTTTTCAAACGCTCTTGTGTTTTAGCCAACAGTTTAGCTCGATGACAAAGAGAAGTAAGTTGTGTATGGCTTTTAATGCACAGACAGTTCTTGTTAGAACTTGTTCTTGTTTTGGTATTTTTTATGAGATTGGTTGGTAGGAAGGGAAAATAAGGATCAATCAAGGATCAATCATTATCCATTCAAGAGCACAGGCTGGAAATCCAACTCTTTAATGCCCTTTTTTGTTGTGTTTTCGTTCAAAAAACTGACCTGTACAAACCAGTACGTTATCAGCCATGTGTCCTTGGACTGTTTTGAAGCCTCAAGTTTGGCATTGTGGCTGTTGTCATCTTTTTTTTTTTTTTTTAGACAGGATTAGCAATAGGAAAGTTATCAGTTACCAGTTCTAACTTGGTCTGATCTGAAATTAACAGTAACCGTGAAATCAACTGATGTGCAAATTTTGGCTTGGATTAACAGGATTTAAAGGCAATGTGACATTCTGAATACTAATGTAGAAAAAGTCAGATATATACCTTGTGAAGCAGAATATCCTCTGGATTTGTTGTTCCTGGGTCTGTGTTCACATGGCTGATTGGAGCTATCTTCAGCGTGATGTTTCACTCAGAAGGCTCAAATATGTTTCATAAGACAAACATGTAACAACCAAATCAAGAAACCATGCTAGAAACCTATCACTGAGACACTGCATATTTACTGGGTTATTAAATTAAGTAGGAGATAGGTAAGTTTCTCATAGGCAACTAGAAAAAATCACATAAAGGGCCGTGTCCTTGTCTCCATAATAGTTACAAATTGAATACTGCACTTTTTAAGGACTCATGTCACAAACTTGTGTATGTGTGTGTGTGTGTGTGTGTGTGTGTGTGTGTGTGTGTGCGTGGATGTTTCAGAGGTTATAAAGATGAAGAAGTTTGCTTTAGACATCAGACTTCTTTTGCCAACACTGAACGCCCCCTGTTGACAATTAGGAAGAATGCATGTTTAAGGCAAATCCTTGTTGGGTTTAATTTTCAAAATCTGGAGTCTCCCTCCACTTCTCTTGTACGACGGAGGATTAGGGACACGTTAAATTATTATTATTTTTTAATTTCGAGATTAAAGTCGGAAATTTACGAGATTAAACTCGTAAATTTACTCTAACTGTTTTAACCGACTACACAAGATGCTCCATGTTTGTAATTTGAGAACAGGATGCTGCTGCTCTTCTGATATAGGACTAGATTAAATAATGACTATATTCTTTTATTCTTTAAGACTTTAAGAGTTCTACTTTCAGGCGCAGGCTGGTGTCAAACTCGTTAATTTACGATTTTAATCTCGTTAATTTACGAGTTTATTCTCGAAATTATTATTTTTTTTTTTTTTTTTAACGTGGCCCTAATCCTCTGTCGTACTCTTGTAACTTTTCTGTGAGGGAGGAACTTATTAGGTATTGTTCTGCAAAATAAAATACATTGGCAGAAAACAACAACGCAATTAAACACTTTAGTTATCACCCTTTTTGCAACTTATCTAGTTTTTCATTTGTTATTAGAGAGCTGCTAAAATTACATTCCCTCTAAAATGCATTTGCTGCTTTTTTGAGGTTAAATTTAGTTGTGTGGCACTTTGTTGATACCAGGTGGTTGTATATGTAGGATAAGGGCATCAAAACCATTGGCATTAAAGATTTACTGTTTCAAATTGAGTTGTGCGATGTATCTCTACTGATTAATAAAAACAGCTCAGTGACACATGAAACCTCTAACTGAACAAGCACAGCTTTGCTCATAGTTTGAATCGCTCTCCGAGTGTGGCTAAACAACACACACATATAACACACACATATGATACGATGGTTCCGCGGTCTATTTGTCTTTCCTTTTGTAACAGTGTTCAAGGTTGGTGTATTAACACAAGGTCAGCCTGCTTTCAACAAACAAAGCAGCAGATTTGCAAGCTTTTAGTCCAGGCACAAATGGTTTTTGCTGCTGGGTTGTGTCCTTACACGTTGTGATAAAAATATGTTGTTTTTGTTGCATGGAAATATTTTGTGTTTCTATGCATGGTGATGATTTTGGTTTTGTTTGAAAGCCTGCTGGAGAGACATTTGGGTGGAAAGGTAGTGATAAGTTATCAGCGTTTTTGTTAGAAATGGTGGCTTTATTTGTTTTGTTCATTATGCAAGATAGAAATAGTATCTGGGTTTGTTTCACACGGTGGAGGGGCTAAAAGACTTCTTAGAAACATAAAAAGCTAAGATTTAAAATCACAATAAAACATGCATTTTCAATGCTTGTATCAGAAATCCCTTGGCTCATTGCAATGGAAACACAGTGTTAGGGTTGACCCTTTTCATAGGTTTGCAGGGAAATCTTCAGTTTGGAGAAAGGATTGTTTTGACCTGGTTGCTTGGGACCAAACAAAACTTCATACCAACAAATGACCCGACAATGCAAAAATCTGCTTTTTGTTCAAATTGATACCATGACTGCCCATCCCAATCCATTTCCTTCAGAACTTTTACAAAAGTATATCAACATCTTGTGTTTAACAACCATATCATTTCTAGTTTGTATTTAGGTAGTCTCTAACGGAGGTCTCATTTTTGGATGGATACAAGGAGTGATGGACCACACTGACATGGACCTGGGACATGTTGCCCCTTACACTGCAGCTTCAGGCTATTATCAGTGCTAAACATGGGAGTCTTGAGCTCAACCAGACCACTTGGCAACTTGCAACCAACAAGAACCACCTGCTGTGTGCTGCTGATGCTGTATTTTTCAGGTTGACACATCTGTTTTTTTTATATTTAAGGTGTTGTGTCACTTGAACAACTTTAAACACCATTTCTGTTTTCTAGCTTTTTAATTATTTCATTAATTTAAACAAAACCGAATATGAAGGAACCACTCTCTGAGTCTGGAGAAGAAATCTGTGAAATTTTATCTGCAGATGACTGAAATCACTTTGGTTCAGCAGTGCATCATGTTTCCAGTACTGCTGAGGTTTACTTGTGTTATGGTGTAGTTTGTTGAGTAGTTGCACACCAGCTCTGCTCTCATTAAAGGACTCATTTGGATGTTGCCAGCAGCAGCGCACTTGAGTGGTTTGTTTGTAAGTTGGCCTTTTATTCCTAAGAGCTTAACAATGAAACGTCCTCTAAACTCCTCCTGATGAATCAGAGGTCACCAGGCAAGGTTGGTCAATGAAATAAATAAATAAATATTTAGGTGTGCTTTATCTGCTGGAAGGAGCTTTGAGACAACTAAAACGGGCAGCTTAACGCCAGCGAGGGTAAAGAATACCCTTAAGTAATGGCATAAATATCAGTGTTAACTAATATTGACTGATTGTATTTTCACAACACAGGTAAAAAAAATCAGGCTCTTTATCTGCCAAGAAGGTCCATTGTTTCATACTTTTTAGGTAGCGTTAACTTGGATAGGCCAGGTCTTTGTAATCTAGCAATAAGTAAGGTCTTTTTACCTGCTTTTTGTAAAGTGTCTCGAGATACACAGTTTGAATGTTTTTAACAAAGGTATTAAATCATGGCTGAAGGAGAAACAACATTGTTCTCACACCTAAACACACGTGAGCTCACACATGTCTGTTGAATATTTTTCTCTCTGTAACTGTATTTTATCCCTGCTGCATTCATAACTGCGCTGTATTTATAACTGAACTGTTTTCTTTTTCTAATCCTTTTTTATCTTTATCTCTGTTGTTTCTAAAAGCCTCCCATGGACAGGTGTTGCAAATTAGCGTTTTGCTATAAACACTAAGAGCAGTGCATCTGGAACTTGTGCATGGTTAAATGTTACAGCACCAATGTTACTGTATGTCCATGTTAAACAAACAAACAAATAAATAAATAAATAACACTTGTTATGAGTTGACGCTATACAAATAAAAATTGATTGATTGATTGATTGATTTTGTTTTGTTTTTTTGCTGCTGAGAAAGCTACCTGCTGCATCTGGAAACGAGGTCGATGAGACCGCTAAGACTCAACCAAAACAATGTACCATGAAATTAAAGACAGTGAAGAAAACGACAGAATATTGTCGCAACTTTTCTACTTTGCTTCTGGTAAAACTTAACTGTAACACTTACTGATATCAACAATGTATGATTGTAGCTATGAATGGAAGCTGGCGTTCTCACTGTGTGTCGCGTAATGTTGGGTAATACAAGGTGCGCTGTAGCAGGGACAGATTAAAGACAAAACAACAGTGGACCAGCTTACCTCCGTTTTGGTAGTGGAGTGGTCTCTGAAGCGGTAACAGGCACACGTGTTTGGGAGAGGTTAAGGTGGGAAAGGTAAGGAAAAGAGTGGAACACGCTGCAAGTTTCAGCCTCATAGCCTTCAGGGCGTTTGGAGTGCTGCACTGGTGTGCTGATTTATGATTTATGATTGTAGCTTTAAAAATTGTCCCAAAAAAAAAAAAAAAACACAAAATAGGTGGATGCAAATTTAGAATATAGGGATAAAATTGACTCATCACCAGCTGAATGACGCCAATATAGACAGACAAGACGACGACTGAATAAAAAAAAAGGTATACAGCGAGAGGCAGTGCAGAGGCGGGACACTGCAGTTGTAATGTCCTTGTTGTGGTTAAAATGTGTGTTGAACATATGCCACTGGGACGTGGGCTAATTAGCCAAGGTTGAGTGGGACCCTGGGGGCTGGGAGGGGGGGGGGTTAACATGTAGGGGGGAGCGGGAGGGAGGTAGGAGAAGGGAGAGAGGCTGCCAAGGTCAAACCTATGAGTGTGCACGAGCTACTGAATTCATAGAGCACAACGGTCCCCTGGTGCCACTCTGATGGGCCGCACTTCATTAGCTCTCGTCATGACTTAAGACCGTCATCACTCTGACAATGCACAACACCTTTCTCACAATTATCACACACTGCCCCCCCCCCCCCCCCCCCCCCCCCCCCAACTCAGAAAAGGATTTGAATGACGGTAGCTGAAAAATAAAAAAGACGTATAGGAGAGATTAAAATGCAGATTTCCTCAGCTGACTCCTGTTTACATCTCATTTACTTGCCTTCATCCGCCTCTTTCTTCTACCTTCGCTTGTCCTTGGTGATCTGTTTATCTTATCAAAATATATGTCACCCGATAAAGTAATGCTCACCTTTTTCATATGCGTAACCTTTACAGAAAACACATGCATGCATATGTGTGTTGTCACATGGCGAGAGGCTACTGCTTGAAATGTGAAATATTGTAGTGGCAAAGCAATAATTTATGTCCCTCCTATCTCATTCTTTATTGGTCTCACAGTGACTACAGTATGAATATTTTTTTGCCTTACAGCGTATCGAGGACAGGGTCATGTTTGCATAAGGAGGTAAATTATGACACTAATAACAATGTTGGCGTGCCAGTGCAGAGACAGGGGAGGAGGAGGTGAGGGTGAGGGGGGGCGAGTGGGGGAAAAGGGGTTCAGAAAAGCTGAAGGTGAGGGGGAAAGGCGGCACCAGTAGGCGAAACACACATTTAAAAAAAATAAGGATTTGAATCCAGAAGAATTGAGGACTAAATTTCATAATAGAAATTTGTCAGCGAGGCATTCTTCATTTGAGACTCCGGCGACAATTCTTTCAGACTTCTGTAAGTTTATTATTGGCAGGAGGTGAGTCATGCTGTCTGTCTGACTTTGCTTTGCTTCCATGATTCTTGGGTGGTTAGAGATCTGTTTGTCCTTGAAAATGCAATGTTTAGTTTTTTTTTGAAGATGTTGAACTTATTTTTTTTTCTTTCTTCTTTTTTTTTTGAACTGCTGTTAAATGACTCATTATCCTCTGAAAAAACCTCACATCCAGACAATTATCTTTGCACGACTTTCTGCTGTTCTTCTACTACACTACATGTCAGACTGTAATAAGCGTCTAAGACTGACACTTTTGAATCTCTAATTCTAACTTCTCTTCATTATATTGCTCAGTAAAAAGCCTCTTTTCACAGCAGCGCCTTCGTCTGAGGAGGTGTATTATTTCTAATTAGCATATCTGCATTTCCCTTTGTAATAAAGCTGACATTTCTGCATCAGATGTATATCCTGTACAGTCTATTTTCCTATTATGTTACAGCTCACTAACCTTGAGCTTTGGTAAATGTTTAGAAATGTAACATTTTTGAAAAAAATCATCGTCAAGAGAGTGCTCTGATCTGATCTTTAACATCTCGTAAGAAAAGTGTATTCTTGCAGCACGGCAGCTCAAAAGCAAAAAAAGAAACATGCAATGTAGCAAACAAGGTTAATGAGATAACAGCAAAGTGCATCAGTTGGACAGAGGGGATAAGGCAAGACAGTGTGTTTAGTGCAGATTTTTACACGCCAAAACTTGATTGTGTGTCCTTTTAATTTAACACAATCATATCTGTGACCTGAGTGGGTGTAAAGTCGTAATTTCATAGAAGAGAGAATGGCCTACAAACGTCTGACAAAGAGGGTCGTTACTTACCAGTTATTTGACTCGCCACAATGATAATGTTGCCCGGCTGATTCCTGTCTCGCAACGGTGAAGTCACCCGATAACAAATCACTCAGAAGGTCAGGACTGATTCTGTAATGAATCTTGTAAAACAACACCATCAACTCTCCGTCATTATTCAAGACACAAGGAAACCAAATCCACCACGGCCTTCAGAATATGTCATACAGGGTCTCCATTTGGGTGGATTTCTGCTCGCACATTTATTACATATTCAGGGTTGCTGGTTAAAAAAAATGGGCTTGTCGAGCTAAGCCTTTCCTTTCCTGTACAGTAAAGGTGAGAAAACTACTCCTCAAATGACTAACAACAGATTGTTTTACATTTTGGCGGATCCTATATGGTAGAAACTGAACCTGATAGTAACAAGAAAAACATTTAATATCTCTAAATAGTTTTAATTTCTACAGCCCAAGCAGTGTAGCATCCCTTTCTATTTACTTGAATGAGTGACAGGTGTTATGACACGCCCCCTTGATTTGCTGATCGTTTGGGCTCAATTCTTGAAGCCAACCAGCCACTGAATTTTGACCAATGACACGACTTTAGCCTTATGAACAGATTTGCTAATAAACTAACTTAGCATCTCCTTAATTAAGAAAATATCTATTATAACTTACATTGTTCATAAAATTTGTTGTCTCTTAAAGGCTTTATATGCGATTTTTTGATCCAGCAGATGTCGCCCTTGAGCACCAGCATGAAACCAAAACAACTCGCGGTGCATTGTTGCGTTAGCATGCTAATGCTAGCGATCTTTATTATGCTCGTATCTTCACACTGCATGTAAATTTACCTGAAATGAGCGTGATCTAGAAACACAGTTAAGCAGTGAGTACAGTATGTTATTCTTCTTTTCTCTAGTCCCTCAATTAAACAACTTTTATACGCGAGGGGAGGAGTCAGCCGGCCGTCCCGGCGATGTAAACAAACTGAAGATAGGACTCTGAAAACTCTGAAAACATCACAGACAGTGGGACTCGGGTGTTACACCCATTGTAGACAGTCATGACTCACAGAGTTATTTTCAGAGGATATACTTGATTTATATTATATTTAAGTGTGAAAAATCACATATAAAGCCTTTAATGTGGAGTTGCTAATATGCATGTCATTAATGAGCCATAACCCAGAATTCAGCAGGTGCAATTCTTTAATTTTAACATAAAATAGTCCACTAATTCTCATTTAAGCCTTTTGTAGGAATATAAAAGTGATTGAGTTAATTACTTATGTTCAGACACATAGAAAAACCCTTTTCATTTTGTTTTATTTAAAACAGACGAAGTAAAGCTTGCCTGGTTTCTCTTCATTCTCCAAATCTTTTAATTGGTTCCTCAGTTGGTTAGACTGCAATGAATGACATACGTAGCTGTTTGGTTCTTGGAAAATAAATAAATAGATACAACTACTAGTGGACAAAAACATTTTATTCTCCAAATGGCATTCTATCTGCTCAACAAAAACTCAATGAAAAGATGTTTACCAGAGCAGCAAAATGTTCAAGTGTGCTTCAGTGCAATGGCTCTGCCTCTGTACCATGTTTATGCCTGTTCTCAAAAATAAACCTTATGCAATTTAAAAAGATTGCCTCAAGAACGTAGACTACAATATGGCAGGGTCATCCGGAAAACACATGATACTAATTGGATGCTCTTGTGAGACCACATCACTGATAACACTCACACTCCCCCCCTGTGGTCTGATGAGACATTGCAGGAAAATAAAACATGACAAAAGCAGACGCCATCCTTGCACATCTTCTAAAAGTTAAATGACAGCGATCGCGATGTTTGTTGTTGGCCTGTTTATAGAATATGCAGCACAGAGAATAATGCACTTACCGCCACTGATCATAAGTAATTCTGGGATTCAATCATAGGAAAGGTGAGCTAAACACTTATTTAGTGCCGTTAACATCGTCCTAGGGCCATGTAAAAACAGCCGCAGGTATTGAGTATTAACATCAGTTTTCTATTTTTGACTCTTCGTACTGTTGATGATCTATTTTGGATGGCAGGCTTTTATCACCTTTAGCGAGGAAGTATAGTTCAGTCATAACGTAGTGCTAGCTAACACTGCAGAGCAATCGTGTAACATTGCATTCATATGCCTGTACAACAAATATGGGCTTCACAGCTAACATTTCATGCAGATTCAAAGTGTAATACAGCAACGCATGTTGTAACTCACCATGTAGGACGGCAGTAGATCAGTCTGTAGGGACTTTGCTTTCAAACTGGAGGGTCGTCGGTTGAAGTCATGGTAAGAGAACCCGGTGAAGTTTGAGAAATCTCATGCGACGTTAATAACAACCTGGATACTGAGACTCACATCCTTTTTGTTGAAGGCTTTCTGGTTTACACCTACAAACCTTTGATCGACGCGCTGAACCAACGTTACACTATTTCCATCCCGGATGGAGAATTAAAAAAAACAAGGTGTTCTAGGAACAACCCTTGAGCAAGGCACTGAACCACAATCAGCTCAGACGTGCTCCCTGTAAACGTCCCCACCCTGACATCTCTCCATTAATGCATGTCCATTGGACCTGTTTGTGCATGTATTTCTGGCCTACGTGTGTGAGTATTATGTCTCTCAATAGCAGAGTGTAAGTATGTAAAAGTGTTTTCCAAATGCCGTGATTAGCCTTCCTCTGATTCTAACCATGTAACACAAAAATAATGTTAACTGCTGCACAGTGGTTGTTGCATGCACCCTTTTCCTGTGCTGATTTTGTGATCAGCACAGCCCACACAGCCTTGAGGTATGGTCTAGACAGCGAAATGTGATTTTATAATCGGTTTTCTAAAAAGCGATGAAGGATTTGTTTTCTCCCAGATTGTTGTCGATACCGTTTTAAGATTTCAGAGCATTTTAAATGCAAAATATTTCACATCGAACAAGGGAAAAAAGTAAATAATCTGCATCTGAATACAGCGGTAAAAAAGCAACAAAGCATGAAAATATCCTAGCAAAGAAGAATAAACATGTGAGTGCATAAAAAAATCTGTTTTTCCAGCCACTTGTCGACCAGAGTCACATGGGCCCCTGTGCGCTGTGATATATAGTCATGCATTACCACATTATGTTCCCCAGCTCTTTGCGAGCCAGATCCTGCTGCCCTGCTGTCTCTCAAGGTCCTCCTCTGTCTGCTCCGGCTTAGCCAAGGTCACCCGCGCCGCTGCGGGCTCCCTGCAACCTTGAGCGGCTAACTGACCGGGAAATGTGTGTTCTCCCGTTCCACCGGCTACGTGTCCCCGTGTCAATCAGCCCCGATACAGAGCGGGGCTGTCATTAGATGTTCCAGCATGCTTGCTGCTCGGACATTAGGTCACCCTTGGAGATGTAATCTGGATTTTCTTTTTTTCTTTTTTTTTTTTAAAGCACATTTGTTCAAGGTCAACAGGGAACTTTCTGCACAAACAGTGATTAATGTATCCATCCTGATTGGCTGTTTAGTCTGACACTTTAATGCTTGCATTTGTTCAGTAACTGTGAGTGTATGAGCATTGCATTTAATACAGATATACATTAAAATCCTTTATGAGTCAAATAAAAAGATGAAAAAGGTGCTGGAGTTTGTGCGCTCATGATTGAGCATGTGTATCCATGTCTAACCTTGTAAATAGCTCAGAGCATCTCAGTCTTCAGGAGCCTTGAAAAACTGCAATAAAGGTTTTTTGAAATCACATCGCAGCCACAAAGAAAGACAGAAAAAATACAAGTAAACAGTACACGACTGTTCCAATTAACAAGGTTCATACTAAAAGCTTTTTAAATAAAGGCGAGCCGCCGAGTGCTACAGGGGATTAAAGCCACAATAGTGTGAGTGTATATGTGGGACCTTGGCTTTGATATGAAATCTTGTGGCCTTGCCTTTACCGCCCTCCATGTTAAAAGCTCTTTGTGACACGGAAATTACTTTATGAACCTCTGAAAGACACTCCAACACTTCAACCTCCCAGTTAGCTTCATGGTCAAACCATGAGAGAAGTGTTTTCTCTCTTTTTCTTTTTTTTTTCTTTTTAAAATCACTTTTATCAGTCTGCGTCCCTGCTCTTATTTCAGGGCTTATCCTTCACTCCTTAGTTTTCACTTTTTATGCAGAGAAAAGCTACTTCTAATTACAGAACATTTAAAAAAAACTCTTTGCCCTTCTATTCAGAAAGTATTAGCACCCAAATAAAATACAGTCTTACGGGGTATTTCTGGGCAAGGAAAGTTAAATCATTTGCATAATTTGTGTAATTTTTGATTTTGAAGGCTTTATGAATAAATACTTTGAGACTGCAGTATTTAGCTTTACCTTCAGCCTTTTTTAAAACAATCCTCAACCTGTGCTGGAACAAGAGGTCTGTTTTTCATTCTCCCAAGGCCTGTGGAAATCAGTTTGTTTGAATATGACATTGGACTGAATCATATTTATGTGTGCGAGTGTGTTTTTGTTTAGGTCTGCAAGGATTCGGTTCCTTTAACATGTACCTGGAATGTTCAATCCGGATAGAGGGCAGAAATACCAAACATGTGTCTCCGCGGCCTTGAGACTTCACAGGGCTCCGACTTAGTAAACAGCGCTTTTCCTCCTGTGGCTCTGTGTTTGGACAGGAAACAAGGAAGTTTGATCAAACGTGGGCTCAGAAGGCCACGGCTGCACGGAGCTGGAAGGGAGTCGCAGGTCCTTCAAAGCGCTTTGAATAGGTGGAAACGTGAAAAATAACATGTCACTTGTGTGTGCCTATCTATCAGCGTGAGTTTCTCTTTTTATTGTAGAGCTACAATTCCCCAAAAATCAATCATGCAGTGAACTGAACTTATCTCTAACTTGTGTTTTTGTTTACACATGAGAGGAACCTGTGTCACAGACGGTCACTGTTACAGCAGATTTACAGCCCCGTGCCGGTGACATCATAGATTAGCAGCAGCAGCAGCAGAGTGCAGATAGGAAGCATTATGTGGATGGATAGATGTTGGTGAGGAAGGAGGGCGGGGAGGGGGAGTGAGAAAGGGAAGGAATAGTGGGAAATATAAGAGTTGGTGTGTGTTAAAGTCACTGGGGTTAAAAGGGTGGGAGTAAATGCTTCCCCCTGCTGACTGTTAGTAACACTGCAGAATATCTTTGGGCTCATATAAAAAATAAATTGGCATGAACTGTTTTAAAGTTATGGAATTCTTTACTGCAATGTGTTGAAAAAGAAATGTGATCCAAAGTGATCCAATAAAAATGCATGGTATAGCTATTAATAATGATTTTTCAATAGAAATAAAGGCCTTCATTAGACTTATATACGGTGGCTGGGAGGTGTCAGGCGATTGCATTTACAAAAACGCTTTGCAAAATCCCCAACATGAATGCAAAAGAGCAGCACATGTTGCTGCTCTTTTGCATTTGTGTTGCGACTCCTTTGCATTAGTGTTGCGGATTTTATGCATTAGTGTTGTGGAGTTTTGCAAAGCGTTTTTGTAAATGCATTCGCCTGACACCTCCTAGCCACCGTACCAATAAGATCCCAATGTCAACAAAAGCTCTTTGTTAGGCTGGAATTGTTTACTAAAATATTATTATGAATAAATACTTGTTACATCATTTGAATTAGCTTGCATGTTTTAGTGTTTTACAGTTATTTTTACAGTTGACTGTTTTTTGTATCTGCTTGATCTAAAGCACAGCTTCTCAAAACTGATTAGTCACTCGATGTGCAGAGCCAAAATCTTAAACTCTAAGAGGCTATTTGCCTTGTCAGAGATGGGATTCAATACTTTGGGCTGTGTTGCAACAGGCTGCTTGTAGCTTTCTTTCTATTTCAATGTGACACTTTCCTTTTGTTTGAACTTTAAATTGTGACTTTGAAAACGTCTCCTTTTGAATCCTCAAGGAAATAAGCCTAGAAGAAGAATAAATGCTGCCACTGTGTTGTGTTACTTTTAAAGTCAAAAAAATATACACAGGAATTTAACATGTTTTAGATACTGTAATGTTTGTATTTAAAGTAGATATGACTGATAGAGGAAGGGCAAACAATTGTTATTGATTCACACATACCTAATGGGGAAATGAATGTTCACAATCTTGATAGTTTAATTAATATTCATCTTTTATTTTTTTTGCTTTTAGATTCTACTAGTTTTAAAAGTCTACACACTGCTAACATGTTTGCTAAAGCATTGTTTTCTTTTTAGAATGAATATACAGAACCACTACCTAATGTTTAAAGTCATATCTATTCACTTTTTAAGTAAAAGGTGCATGGTGAACAGTGTCAAAACCTGTTGCCTACTTATTATCAACTAAGGCTGTATATATTCAGTAGTATTTAGTTTGTTCTAATACCACTATGTGAGAAGTGATTTGTTTTTTGTTTTTTTACACCGTATCCATACTAATTATAAAATGTATGAATGTTTTTGAGTATTTGAGGTAGTGTTGTAGTAAAGACCACACTAACTGAGACCTAAGTGCTCCGAGACCGAGTCAAGACCGAGACCAAGGCAGGGCGAGACCCAGACAAGACCAAGACCATAAATATCAGTGAAAAATCCTCATCTTGTGTGCAGTGGACGTGTCACTCACTTAGACCATAAACACCTGGAAGGTTGTGGCTGTAACCGTCAAATTATAAATTAATTAAAGTTAGTTTTTCTTTTAGAAAGGGGTATTTCCCTTCAAAAGAATGATGTGGAAAAATAGCCTATCATTGGTGGTCTTGACCGGTCTTGATTTAAAATCCAGAGTCCGCCCGGTCCGAGAACGAGACAAGGCCAAGTAAAAATGCTTCAAAAAGCGGTCTCGAGACCTAGACCTACTTTCAGTACTTCTTCACTACTTTGAGGATTCTTAAACACTGATGTTTCAAAATTGCAAAGCTCGAATTTAGAAGATACTTTATCAGTTTCCCAGGATCACATTTTCTCAATACAAGAGCCTCTTTCAGTTAAGACAGCATGATGCCAGTGTTGGGCCACGCAGGCTTAGGACAGTCAAACCATGGACTTGGGCCTTTGAGTTATTTACTGAGATCACAAAGTGGCCTAAAAGGACTCTTTATCCCAGAATCCCATGCGGTACTTCACACCTACGTGTGACGTAAAGGGGGGGACCGGAACCTGAGGGAGACCCCACAGGAAGGCGGCCAGGTGCCAAAACTCTGAGACTCCCCTCGTTCTACCTCTTTCCACGCGCTGACTCGAGGTGCTCGGAGACCAAAGCTCACCTCCTGTTTCCTGCAACAATCTTCCTTTGTGTTAAGTTTTGGCGCGCAGGACATCAACGGACATCTTTCCCCTCGACGGAGAACCAACGAAGTCGCTCTTGCCGTAAGGGACCCTCGCCGCCATCAGACGCCTCTACACCAGGACGGACAGAAGATCTGTTTTATCGCCGGACTCCTTTTTCCTTCACCAATCGCAGGCAAAGCGATTGACAAGTGAGGCTTAATTAGGTCTGGGCAGAATTAGCTTTAGAGAGTGTTTTTAACAATTGTTTGATTTGTGCAGAAACTGTAATTTTTATCTTTGTTGGACCGCTGCGTCCTGTATGTGTTCAGCGTAACAGCGTTATAACTGGGTATTATTCTTCTGATCAGAAAGGCCAGTGTAAGCCGTATTAACTTGAATTCGGCCATTGGTTTGTTTCTGTGAATGAAGGGAATTACTCCGAGTTGTGGCGCGGGAGTCAGACTGTGATCCGGCCTCTTCAGGCACGCATTTCTCTCCTCCTCTACGCTCCTCTACGCTCCTCTTTTATCCTCTTTTCCTCCCATTTTCTCCCATTTTCTTCCCTTTTTCTAACACACACATATTCTCGGGTAGACGTACATCTGGAGACTAACTCCACCACCGTGTCATTACGCACATAGGCCATACACACACACACACACAAAGAGAGAGATCCATACACTCGAGGCCATCCAGACGCCTCAGAGACACAGATCGTGTAGGGCCGAACTCGGTCTCTGTCAGACATTAAGGTCACATTAGGTCTTTGTTAGGTGTGCGCCATCGAAAAGGCGACCACGTGGGACGTAGTAATCTCCCCCCCTCTATCTCTCTTTCACACACACACACGCACACGCACGCACACACCCAGGTCTTTGTTAGGTGCGCCATCGTGAGCGACCACGTGGGTACGAAGTCATCTCCCCCTTCTCTTCTCCCCCCCCCCCTCTCTCTCACACACACACACACACACACACACACACACACACACACACGCATTCACACCCCTTCCACAAGCCTTGCTTGATAATGTTTGTTGCTTAGATTAGTTTATAATAGTTATTTGTTTGATTAAGTTCATTGATTTTGGATTGATGTTGCTTTGTTTAAATAAATTCTGTTATAATTTAAGAGAGCAGTTGTTTGTGATTACTGGTTGTATTTGCATTGTGATATAAGCTGGGTGCGAAGGCTTTGTGTACGGATTTCACGCCTTCAATTTATTAAATATAGTTATTAATTATTAATAATATTAGTAATTAAATAACTAATTTGAGACTGATTTGAGTGATATTTTGGTTATATTTCCCTGAGTACAGGGTGGTGCCCCAAAACGAGATTAAACATAATTTAATGATATTTTATTTATATTATTAATAAATAGAAATAATTATTAAAGAATATAACCAAAGTTGACTTGATACAACCCCAACACCAGTTTGTATGTAAAATGTCATAAAGAATGTTAAAGGCTCATGTCGGAGTCGTCAGGACATTTGGGGACGTGCACATTTCATCATAACCTGGAGAAGATGTTTTTAACTCCAACCTCTTGAAGTAAGGACGATATAAGTGACTAAAATATGGAAGAAACATTTTTATGATTTAATGGATATTGGTTGCATGAACTTTCCTTTTTTTTTTTTATAGAGATGCACCACGACTTGAAAGGAAGTCATTGAACCTTCAACCTGTATCAGAAGGATGAATGAAAAGTGGAGCTTTCATCTGTACAGGTTTTAATGAAACTTTTAAATGGCTTTGTAACTTTAAGCAGTTAATTGATGGTTGTCCATGTTGTCTTAACACCGCTTTCAGATTGTGTTAACGGGTCAATGACTCTTTCTCCAGCTGCCCTGAGAAGATGAATACTTGTCTTAAAGTGTTAGATTCAGACTAATATAATGAAATGTGATTTTCTTTTATTTTTTGCTGAATTTGTTTCTTAATATCAAGCTCTTTCAATCAACTGAAGATCTTTGTTTTTATTTCCAGGAACTGACATTACAAGCAACCATGTCTACATATCTCCCAATTATGAGAAAAGTTCATTCTCTCCGTCTTTTGCTTTCTCCACATTTTAGAAAATGTGTGCTCAAACTGGCCGTTTGAAGAGATTCCCTTCATGACATCACAAAGGGCAGTAGCCCCTCCCTCAGGTGGGTGAAACTCCCACAGTGAGGTGTTTGTTCTGCCCTCTGAGTCTGACTTTCCACCATAAACAATAGGGCATGGAGCGAGAAAGCCCAAGCCCTTCCATAGAGGGGGCGTGGTCAAACGCAGCTCATTTGCATTTAAAGGTACAGACACAGAAACAGCCTGTTCTGAGCAGGGCTGAAATGGAGGAGTTTATAGACATGATCAAATACAGGATCAGAGTGGATTATTAGAAAGACACTTTACAGACATGTTTTGGGAACCTCTGGGACTTATTTAAACTGGTTAAAAGGAGTATAATATGTGACCTTTAAGGGAATAATTGTTTTGTTATTATACCACAGGCTGTGGTATAAAGACTGGAACATTTGTGAATAAAGTTTCTGACATAGTTGAGTGGTTCAGAGAATATAATAATGGAGTATCAATCTGTGTAGCAGAGTTTCCTAATATCTTAAAGTCCCTGTAAACCAAAAAAAAAATATGTTTTTTTGTTTTTTATACAAAAGAAGAATGTATTATTAACCACCAGGCCAAATTTCAGCAACGAAAAAAACTTTAAAGTTTATAAGATTAAGCTTCAAAATCATGAAAAATGTAGCTGTTCTTTCTCCTCTGGGATGCTGTGGGCGTGTCCATGGAATGCGCCGAAGCCACGCCCCCTCGCGGAAAGACGTTCCCTTTTCAACTGTCAAAAATGTAAATGACCTGACAATGGAGGCCTCAGCTCCTCTATCAGACCTGTCTGTCCATCATCTTTGTTTAGTCTAGTAATGTGTTATGGAAGCCTGTTTCTCAATAGCATAGCTAGCCAAATGAAATAAGTTTAGCTAACCACAATAAAATAATATGTATCTTTACCACTTTTTGCATTTATTTATTAATCATCCTCACACTATAATTGCCTTTGATTTGTATTACTATTTGGTCAAGTTTAACATTTTTGTGATCAATAATAATGGAAAACTAGTTTTCCATTTACAGCCTTCTGTTGTACCTGTTTTTTTTATTTACACAATAAAGGTAAAATAACTCCACCGTTATCAATATCACCTAGCTAATAAAAGAAAAAAGTCTATTGTCAGTTTTATCTACATACCTGCAGGTCCTCATGCTTGATGTGTGAACCGCTGATTTTCATAATTACAACACACAAGCTATGCAACCGGATATACTCAGTAGTATTGAGATTAATGTAGTTTAACACATAATAGTTACGATATCATAGTCACTGTTAACTAAACCATATTTGAACAGGTGCACCTGTGGAGAGTGCAGGATGATGCACAGAGAGGTGGAAAGTGTGTGCTGCAAGCAGCTTAACGCCGTATGTAAAGACAATTTATATATATATATATAGTTTCCTTATACAAAATGATCATTCAAAGTATGAATACACAAGATTAATACTGGATCGTCAGAACTGAAACACCTTCTAACACATACTCCAACAGGTTCAGAATAAATGTCTGGAGCTTCCAGAGGAGCCACACTGCATGACTCTTCATCCAGGCCTTGAGCCTGTCTGCCTGAACCCCTACTCCCTGCAGGATGCTCTGAACATTTATCAGACAGACCGTGGACCGCTGGAGATGAAAGAGAGAGCTGTGTAAGTCTGAAAAAAACATTTTTATTTAGGAATGTCAAAATAACAGTTATGTTAGTCAAATTGAATGCATTTCTTAAAAATAAGCTGAGAGTTTTAGGAAACACAGAGTTGGTTTAGTGTTAGTTTAACTCAGGTTTGGTATTGTCAGGATCAATGCACAGCCAAACAATTAGAATGTAAAGTGTCTCTGAGCTATAAATAAAAAGCCTGCACTCATGTGGTGCCTACAGACACATGTTAATAATCCAAAATAAGGTTTTACATTCACAAAAGTTCTAGACAGTACAAACACAAGTTAGTGAACATCCAAAAATGACTAGAGAATATACTCAGTAGAGAGCAGTCATCCACCAAGGGCAAACAAATCAGAAAAAAGCAAACAGAAAAAAAAGAAAAGAAACAGATGTCCAGGCCAATCCAGACAGCTGCAGGTTGATACATCTTTCATCTTCTAGGGATCATGATGTGCTGTATAAGACAGACAAAATGAGAAAACAAGACTGTAAGACCACTTAACCCAAAATAAATCTTGAAGAATATAATCACATGACTTTTTTACGTTTGTCATTATAGGCGTGCTCGCTACCTGGCATCCTTCGTTTGCTGGTGCTGGGGATACCTGGGAAAGCACAACCGGGTAGTGATACCTTCCTGCGTTGTTGTCCGTATCCACCAAGAGTACCCTGATGAAGAGGAAGAGTACACCGGTTTTAGGCCACCAATTTAAATTATTTCCAAGTTAATGTATTGTTATGTTTGGACATGTGTTTTATATAAAGTTATTTCATTTATTTAATAAACTTTTAAAACGTTCCTCCATTCCCTCTCTTTCTGTACAAATCCATTCCCACACATCTTTGTTACTAACTTGGCTTCCTCCTATCCTCATAGTTCTGGGTTCTTCTGCTGAGTTGAAGGTTGTGCATGATGACTGGTGATTTCTGCCAATACTCTGAATCATTTGTATTTACATTAAAATCACACAATCAAAGGCTGTTACATTTGAAGACACCTGAACACATCTTAAAACATTCATCAGATACTCAAATTACCATCTCCAGATTTTTTTCTCATTAGTGGTTGTGGCAATAATTCACAGTGGTTTAGTTTGATCTTAGGTCCTGGTCATGAATGCATCAAAGAGCTCATTCAGTGTGAAGGGGCGGTCCATTCTTTTCTCACGATGCACTCTGGTGTTAACCTTTTTTAAGGAATGAATTACACTCAGGTCAAACAATAAATGTGAGTCTAGATGGCTGGGTAAAGTAAAGTGTTTCCCTTAAATGGGATGAGGATGTAGGATCAGATCTGCGGCCTGTTCTGCTGAAAAGCTTCCTGTGATCTGATGGAAAGGATCTTCACATAAAATATTCACATCAGATAAGAACTAAATCATCAGATACATATATACAACAGATGTAAAAAAAAATACAGATATGATATCAAGAGTATGGGCCAGACCTTGGTAATACTACTTCATATTCACTGTATTAAAGCTGTTAATGAAACCTAACAAAATAAACCTTCAGCTGACACATTGTTTCTTTATATACGATCATGTTTAATGTCTGAAACCACTTACATTGGGTTGGTGTCAGAAAAAATGCTGACACTGCAGTTTTTTAAAAAACATTTTCAGAGGTAAATATTCTCAATAAGTGATATATATTTGTCTGTTAAAAAATTCATTAGAAGGAAAAAAACAGAACTTTGGGCGCCGGATGGCTTAGCGCAGTGGTTCTCAAACTATGGTACGCGGGCTCCCTGTGGTGGTACGCAAAGAAATCTCCACATTATATATTAAAAAAAAAAACCCGTTCAGCATAAAACGACATTTTTTATTTTTTTTGTCATACTCTTATCTTATCTGTCTTGTATCTATTGGGTTGTATTTATATCAAATGTGTTTTCCCCTCTAAATTAATTTAGTTTTTGCAACAAACAACTTTAATCTGCTCAATTTATGCACAGACATAAACAACAACAGGAGTATGCTTCACGTTTTGAAAAGTTCCACTCGATATTCCGTTATATTTCAGTACTGAAACAACAGCAAGCAGCTGTAGGCCTACATTAACAGATATTCTGTTATTTATAGGAGTTCAGCACAATCGGCAGCAAGCAGCGGTACATAACGGAGCCATGTCAATGGTCATATTTTTCTTGCAGTGCGTGTTTGTCTGACACTGCCTCCTTCTCAGCTCTTGTGGATGTTGTGGCTCAGTGGGCACCGACGTCAGACTGGCCTTGACGCGCAGGTGTTCCTCTCTCTGTTCCTTTGCCGGCTCAAGAATGAGCATGTATCTATCTGTCTATGGTCTCTATCTATCTATTTGTATCTCCTATCTATCTGTCGCTCTTTGTTAAATTCCTGCACATATATATGAAGTCTATAAATAGAAACAATAACTAATAAAAATTAAAACGACGCGCGAAAACAATCCAGAGAAATGTATCATTTTCAACTGCCATCAATATGAAGGCGGCGGCGCTTAGAGGTACAAATGCTTAGAAATCTTGTGTGTTTTATTTTAGTTACACGCTTCAGAAAACATACAGGACACATTTTTAAGAAAAGTCATTGGATGAGAGGCTCGTAAGTTTTTATTGAAAAAGAGTTATTTGTATTATAAAAACCCAAACCGTCCGTCCGACGGTCTTGGCGGTTCTAGTGTTAACACAGCAGTAATTTTATGAATAAATGAAAAATTAAATCAGAAGAGGTTTGAAATATACTTGGGCCCAGGTATCGTCTATTAGTGGGAAACACTGGAGATTAAATATTCTCAAACAGGTTGTTGGTATAAAGTTGTCATTTGTATTGTGCTGCACTTTTTTTTTGATTTGGGCAAATGTCAGAGTTGTTTGGAGTTTAAGTGCCAGTTCTAGCGCTAGCCCTTAGCAGTCCTATAGTGTGGCTGCCAACAGTCAATAATAGATAACCTCCTGCGTAAAATGTGTGTTGAAATAGGCCTACAGTGTATTTTAACATCTACCATAATGGTGGTACTTGGAGAGCCAAATATTTTTCGGAGGTGGTACGCAGTCTAAAAAGTTTGAGGACCACTGGCTTAGCGGTTTGCAGAGGACATAATCCTCACAGCAGCAGCCGGGAGGTCCTGCCAGTCCTGCCTCGGCCCTGTCATCCCCACTCTCTCCTCCCAGCGTTTCCTGTCTCTCTTAAGCTGTTCTGTCTATAATCCAGGCAAAAGCATGATTTACAGACGTACAGTACATAATCAGCAAAGAGATAAGAGGTACCATTTTGTCAACATGAGTAGCCAAAGACGACTGAAACTTCCTCACAGGAGCTTTAAAATAACGGATTCCCTATAAATGTACTCGAACACCTAAATGCTTAACCATGCACTGAACCAATTCTGCACGAGACAAATAGTTACATCCCAATTGGAAGAATCAGATACTTTTTTTGAACTCATTAAACATTTAGAATATTTTTTTTAAAGCTTGTCTTTTTCTTCTTCCATTAATCTGTTTTTTTTTTTCATTCTATGGGGGAAGAAGATATCCTGTGTATATGTGGCTGCAGCAGGCCTGAAGATTAAGATTAAGATTAACTTTATTGTCCCAGTGGGAAATTTGTCTTGGACTTCACAGAGCTCCAATGCAGTCCAAGACAAATTTCCCACTGGGACAATAAAGTGGGCATTACAGGGGAAAACGAACAAGGTTTAATTATAATAAAATTTAATAATAATATAATTTGGACTATTCATAGTGTTTTTGTAAAGCACTTCACAAGCACAACACATATTCACACATGTAAACCATGTCCATTTAAATGAATTCACATTGTGAAACAGTTGCAATTTCCTTCCTGAGGTAGTTTGGACACGAGGTCTTTTGGACACTTGTGTTGATGTGATGGGGGTTAAACAATTCCACCTGCCCACGTCATTAAGGCTGTGGTCGACAAAATGTGTTGAAACTAACAAGAGAGAACCGACTAGTATTGGAGAGTACCAGTTAGTAAAAAAAAAAAAAAACTAGGTTGGACTAGTCCGCCTCCTCACTGCTGGTGCTGCAGGATGAGCTACAACAGAAGGTTTTCTTGCCAGTAATACCAAACAACCCTCCTTTGGTAGGCGACGCAGCACTTATGTAAGTAGAGAGGCAGGTTAAGTCATCCAATTATTTCAATTAGTTAAAAGAGAAGATTGACTTAACAGACTTACTTCGTGTCCAAACTACCTCAGGAAGGAAATTGCAACTGTTTCACAATGTGAATTCATTTAAATGGACATGGTTTACATGTGTGAATATGTGTTGTGCTTGTGAAGTGCTTTACAAAAACACTATGAATAGTCCAAATTATATTATTATTAAATTTTATTATAATTAAACCTTGTTCGTTTTCCCCTGTAATGCCCACGTTTCCCCAATAGATGGCGCACTTCAGAGTGTGGTGTATTACTCCCTTCTTCACTTTTTCGCTTTGCCCTATGAACCTGTATGAGCCCTTCTGTAAAAATGAGCGGACCAAAGAAAAGAAAAGTGGACAGTGAAGTATTTTTTCACTGAAGTCCGATCAAAGGCTGTATGCCTGATATGCCAAGAAACTGTCGCAGTTTTCAAAGAGTACAATATCAGCCGTCACTTTGCTACGAAGCATGCTAACCACGCTAGCAAGCAGTCCACGCAAGAGCGGGCGGCTAACGGCTCAGAGGTTGAAGGCTAATTTACAGACTCAGCAACATTTTTTTCACCAACAAACTGCGATTCAAGAGTCAACTACCAAGGCAAGTTTTTTGCTGGCATTCAAATTAAGCAAAGGCTAGCAAGCCTTTCTCCGAAGGCGAGTTTTTAAAAGAATGCGTGGTAGAGACAGCAGGTCTCTTGTGTCCGGAGAGCCAAGGCCAGTTTGAAAAAAATCTGTTTATCACGCAGGACTGTGACTCACCGTGTGGAACTGATTGACGAAGATATAGCCAGCCAATTAAACAAAAAGGCTGAGTCCTTTAAGTTATATTCACTAGCGCTGGATGAAAGTAATGACGTTAAAGACACTGCTCAGCTCCTCATTTTTATCCGAGGGATTAATGACAGTTTTGAGATAACGGAGGAGTTTTTGACCATGGAGTCCCTGAAAGGAAAAACGCGAGGAGAGGACTTGTATAACCAGGTGTCTGCTGTCATCGAGAGAATGAAGCTACCTTGGAGTAAACTTGCCAATGTCACAACGGATGGATCGCCAAATTTAACTGGAAAACATGTTGGGCTGCTAAAAAGAATCCAGGATAAAGTGAAAGAGGAAAACCCTGACCAGGATGTTATTTTCCTTCACTGCATCGTCCATCAGGAATCTCTGTGTAAGTCTGTATTGCAGCTTAATCATGTCGTGAATCCAGTTGTAAAACTTGTTAACTTTATACGAGCAAGGGGACTTCAGCATCGTCAGTTTATTACGTTCCTGGAGGAAACTGATGCGGATCATCAGGACTTACTGTACCACTCTCGTGTCCGCTGGTTAAGTTTGGGCAAAGTGTTTCAACGAGTGTGGGAGCTGAAAGAGGAGATCAGCGCATCTTTGGAGTTAATGGGGAAATCCGACGAATTTCCTGAGCTCAGCGACAAGAACTGGCTTTGTGACTTTGCATTTGCTGTGGACATATTTTCACACATGAACGAGCTGAATGTGAAACTACAGGGGAAAGATCAGTTTGTGCACGACATGTACAAAAATGTCAGAGCCTGCAAATCCAAGCTAACTTTATTCTCCAGACAAATTGCAAACAAATCTTTCGCTCATTTCCCCACACTTGCCATGCAGAAAGAGGCGACGCGAAACGCAAAGAAATACAGCAAATCGCTTGACGACCTGCACGGAGAGTTTTCTGATTTTGAAAACATTGAAAAGTCACTTCAGCTGGTGTCCTGTCCCCTGTCAGAAGACCCTGAAACAGCACCACAGGAGCTGCAATTGGAACTGATCGATCGTCAGTCTGACTCCGTCTTAAAGGAGAAGTTCAACTCTCTTACACTGAATGACTTTTATGCTTCACTTAACGAAGCCACGTTTCCAAACCTCCGGAGGACGGCACAGAAGATGCTGACTTTGTTTGGCTCGATCTACGTATGTGAGCAGACATTCAGCGTCATGAACATCAACAAAGCCCCTCACAGATCCAAGTTCTTAAATCTTAAATCTTCTTAAATCTCTTAAATCTTAACTGACCAACACCTCGGATCTATCCTGAGAATTGCCACTACAAAACTAACTCCAGACTTTAATGCACTGGCAAAAAAAGGGAGATCAACAACACTGTTCCCACTGAAACTGAACGTAAGTTTCTCTACTGTGCTTGTTAAAATGTAATTTAATTAAATGAATGCATTTGGAAATCAATTTGTACAATGAGCCTTGCATATTCATGCTTTTAAAGGCCAAATCCTTTCATGTAATGGCTTTTACATGTCATTTACATTAGTTCACACAAACACTCTGTCCATCTGTTCATGGCCCAGCCCCTCTGTCAAATTTTAGAACCCATTGTGGCCCGTGAGTCAAAAAGTTTGCCCACCCCTGGTCTAGGCTAAGTCCTCTTCTCCCTCCTCCTCAAACTCTCCCTCTTCCTCAGCAGTGGCGTCCTGATATTGTTGGTACTCAGACGCCAGATCATTCATGTTGCTCTCAGCCTCAGTGAATTCCATCTCATCCGTGCCCTCGCCAGTGTACCTGAAACAAGAAACACTCAACTCAAACTCGTTTGAGTCTAGAGGTACAATGAGAAGTCCTGCACAAACACAGGGACATCATTTCACTGTCCTGTTAAAAAAAAATCGTCTTTTACTTACCAGTGGAGGAAGGCCTTGCGGCGGAACATAGCAGTAAACTGCTCTGAGATGCATTTGAACAGCTCCTGGATGGCTGTGCTGTTACCAAGGGGATGTCACAGACGGCGGTTTTGACGTTGTTGGGGATCCATTCCACAAAGTAGCTGCTGTTTTTGTTCTGAACATTAAGCATCTGCCTCATCTACCTCCTTCATTGACATGCGGCCCTCGGAAGATGGCGGCGACTGTGAGGTAGCGCCCGTGGCGTGGGTCACAAGCTGCCATCGTGTTCTTGGCGTCAAACATCTGCTGGGTGAGTTCAGGAACGGTCAGTGACCTGGAAAAAGACAAGATAATGGAGCTAAAGGTCCCATATTCTGCTTTTTCTGGTTTTATATGCTCTTTAGTGTGTTTTCCAAGTGTCCTGTGCATGTTTAGGCACATCTATTTGCAAAAATTCAAAGTCCGCGGAAACGCGGCTTCTCCTACGTCCTCCTGTTAGCTGCAGCATTAGCCGCATGTAACGCTCGGTTCTAGCCCCCCTCGATAAAAATTTGTCAGTCCGACGTCATTATCAGTGTGAGATTACTGCTCTAAGCCCATTGGCTCGTTGTGGCAAGCCCAGCAGCTCATGTTGCACGCCCGTTAACTTCCGTAGCACGCCCACGATATGCCGTAGCCTGCGGTAGCACAGTAGTGCTTAGGTGCTAATGTTTATGCTCCCCTCGGAGCCAAAGTGGCTGCATTCCCAATATGGTAAAAGAGGCGGGACATTTCCGAGAACCGTGCTGAGCAACTGACCAATAACGACAGAGCGGATCGGCAGACCAATCAGAGCAGACTTGGCCCATGTGGGGTCTAACAGTGTGGGCTCAACAGAGTATAGCTGACGGACTCAGAGCGTAGAGGGAGCAAGGAGGAGCAGTACATGAAAACAGACACTTTTTTCGGACTTTATCTATTGTGAACGTACAAAAGTAGGAACATAGATTAAATATACGAACCCCAAAAAGGGCATAATATGGGCTCTTTAAGATTCATGTCACATGCATTTGAAATAACAAAGTGAGGGTTTGATTAAGTGTGTAAAAAGCATGCTTGTGCCTCTCTACCTGTACTGCTGGCTGCCGCGGCTGGTCAGGGGGGCGGAGCCCGGCATGAAGAAGTGCAGCCTGGGAAAGGGCACCATGTTCACGGCCAATTTCCTCAAATCGGCGTTGAGCTGCCCGGGGGAAGCGCAGGCAGGTGGTCACCCCACTCACGGTGGCTGAGACGAGGTGGTTGAGGTCACCGTATGTGGGTGTGGCGAGCTTCAGTGTGCGGAAGCAGATGTCATACAGAGCCTCATTATCAATGCAGAAGGTCTCATCTGTGTTCTCGACCAGCTGGTGGACGGAGAGGGTTGCAATTGTACGGTTCAACGACTGTGTCTGACACCTGAAATGTGAGAGAGAAAAGCAAAAAGAGATGAAGGTGAGAAATAAAGACAAGAGGGGCACGAGATAGAATTTTAATGACATGATTTCTATGTTATGAACCTTGGGTGAGGGCACCACACTGAACGTGTTCATGATGCGATCTGGATACTCCTCTCAGATCTTGCTGATGAGCAGCGTGCCCAAACCAGAGCCGGTGCCGCCGCCCAGCGAGTGGGTGAGCCGGAAGCCCTGGAGGCAATCGCAGCTCTCCGCCTCCTTCCTCACCACATCCAGGACCGAGTCCACCAGCTCCGCTGCCCTCGGTGTCGTGACCTTTAGCCCAGTTATTACCTGCTCCGCTCTGCCCTGTGTGACATCCAAATACAGAGATTAATCACAGCTGTAGAGTCAACACTTCCTGGATCTGATTCTATTGGAAATATGACTCCATCACACAAATAACTGGTATTCTGTTTTGAATATATTGAATAGTTGAGCTGTGGAAAATGACTTTCAGCTATCACACCATGGGAATGTCAAGTTACAACACATTTCATTCTCACCAAAGACAAAACAGTCTGGTCTAAAGATCTGGCCAAAGGGACCAGACCTCACAGAGTCCATCGTGCCTGGCTCCAAGTCCACCAGCACTGCACGAGGGACACACTTGCCACCTGGTGAAGAAAACAGAGGGACAAAATGGAACGTTAAATCAATACCCCACAGTGTTAAAGCACTTACATCAAGCAAAGGCATGCTCATTTTGCTTTTGAGTTGATATTGTGCATAAAAAAAAGGTGCTAAGGAACAACTTTTTCAGCGTCCATGGGATGAGGTGATTACTTCTAATTTTCCTGCTTGGCAACAGATTCTAATGTCTAATCATTTGAGTTAGTTAATGCAATTTCTACAATGGCTGTACTGTTTTATAACTATTAATCATTACGACTTCGCATTTTTGCAATGACATTATTGATCATATATATTTTTAGATAGCATAAAATATATGAAAACTAATTTCTAATATAGTCCTGGATCAGAGCAGTTGAATTTTCTGACTGTTTTTAAGTTTCTGATTAAATACAGTAATGCATCAGTTATTTAAATTTACACAAGAACTAAACAAAATACTGTGGTTCAATAGTTCATGGAGACGCTTCTACATTTGTTTGGGACATTTTCGTTGGCTGAAGGTTTGTTTTTTTGTATCGTGGAAACGAGGCGACGGTAACCCGCAATTCACACATACTCCGTCAGCGTCGCGGTCTTGCTCCGTCGGACGGCTCGCGCCCATTCACACTGGATCCGTTTCTGGGACGTCAGCGCAGCGGAGCGCACCCATGACACATCACAGGAGAACTACAAGATCCCGCGGGAATAAAGAGAAAAACATGCAAACATGTTGCTTTGTCTTTCTGAAGATGCATTGTTGTTAATTCGGTTCCTGTTTTGACGTAATGTTGATAAAGTGATGAAAAATACGATCGTGAGTCCGTATATTGTGTCGCTCTGTTTTGCACCTGGGGGGGGGGATGAGGCGTTGGCTGAAGGAGCTGCCCATCTGCCACAGCTCGTCATGTAGAGGGTGAGAGGAGTTATCCAGGATGGATAAGATTTTGTCCTTCATCCTCCTCTCACCCACTGTCTCCAAACTGTCCAGATCAAGATCCACTACAGAGCGGGCCTTCCTCACCAGCTTGTTCAGCCCGTTTGCCTCACCAGTCTTGATGCCACCCCACCAGCACACCACAGCAAAGAAGCAGAAGAAATCAAATATTGATTTCTTCTTCAAATATACAGTATATATACTATACAGTCTACGGTCTAACAGTAGTTTTATCAACAACAACGAAAAGAAAAAAGACACCAAAGCTGTCATCTTTTATCATTTGTCGTGAGCTGGTGACATTGAGAACAGGAGTTCTTTTTTAAGCTGTCCTATCTATGAGTATAATGGGAAATACTTTTTACCAAATTAACTCAGTTTATCTAGATTTATTTTGGGTGGATGGCCACGGAAAATTTTTGGGTTATGCTTGGGGAAGGAAATGTCCTTGCAGCAGAAGACCAAGCAGTAGAATAATTTGTATTTTGTGATGACATCAAGTGATTCAAGGACTTGTCTCATAAAGATGGTTCATGACATCTTTGGAAAAAATAAGTTTCACTTTAAAAAGGTTCAAATCTGTTTGTGTGTTTTATTCATAAACTCCAAAGCATTACAATAAGACAAGTAACGTCAAAGCTTGGTACTGAGTCAAATTCGGACACAAATTTGGTTATTTTGTTAACATCACATTTCAATGAAATCTGTTACAATCCACTTCGTCTTAACTTTAGAAGGTCACGCACATTAACAAATCCTCCAACCGCGGCCTGTCTGATGACTTGGGTTTCAAAAAAGTTTTGTTCTGTTCTTCTCAGTTGTGTAGCCCGAAAGATGTGTCAGTACTCTGACGCTAAGAACACCTACTCTCTACTCTAATAAGAAGAAGAAGAAGAAACTCACACAAAAAGAGATTGTTAAATGTCTGCTGCAAAAAAACTTTAGCTTTTCCCTCTTCATAAAAATATTTTAAAGGTTAACTGCTGGATACCAGATGCCTCCCTATTTGATTAAAACTCTCTGTCGTTTTGTTTTTTTGGGGGGTTTTTTGCACTCAAGGTTTCAAATTTATACCTAAAATTTGTACAAGCTGCATATGAGAGAATACGCGGAAATGTGCAAATCAGGGGAAGATGAATGAACAGTGTTAATCAGTATTCAAAGACACTGCCAGCAATAGGAAAGGAGGAATGTTATTGTGTTGCAGAGTTGTTGCTCTGTTACAAATTAAGCAAATAAAAGCAAAAGATCAATTTCGATTTTCACTTCCTGTCTTTATTGTCTTTTGGAAGGGGGGATTCACAACCACTACACAGTCATGCACTAACACACTGCTTGCATGACTGCATGTCAAAATCAAGTTACAGTAACACAGAACACAGTCTTTGTGATCACATGCAGAATTTGCTTTCAACATGAAATAGAATGAAATAAATGAAATGTAAAAATCAGTTTCAAATTATTTCTTGGTAAGAGACTAAAATGAGTGAGTGCCTTGACACCGAGGTTACTCCTTTTCATTCTCCTTGAGTTGCTCCCTGGAGTCCTCATTTGAAATCTGCAGAAACGGTGTACTGATCTCACTTGACTGCATGTCACCCGCCACACGCAGCAGGCAGCTCAGGACCATGTCCTTGGCCATACCGGCTTCCAGGTTCCCCTCCCGACTCAGCTGCAATGTGATCTGATCCAGGCTGGTGAGGACCAGTTCCGAGCCCAGCAGGGGGCAAACAGGGCCCGTGTCATAACCTGAGCCAGGGGTTTTTTCTCTGGCCATGTTCTCCATCAGGTACTGCTGGTACAGATCCAGGATTTTCTGCTCCAGGTAGTGGTTCAGAAGCGAGTTGGAGAACGGACCTTCGCGCCCCTGTAACAAAAAGCTGCGATCACGTGTACTCCCCTGCCTCCAGCGATTCGAGCCCCCTCTCAGTGGGCGCAGAAGGCCGGTCTGAGGCGTCTTCCCAGGGGGGGATTCCTCTACAGCCGGGAGGACGTCACAGGACTGGAGGAAGGGACCGACAGCCTGGGCATCAGTACCAACACGGAGATCACCCTCATTGGCTGAAAGAAGCAAAACCTGGTCGCCTCCAATGTGGAGGTCGCTGTAGTTTTGGCAGAAGCTCTGACAGAAAGAGGGGACCAAATAAGGGGAATCAGCACCGGAGCAGGCCTGAGCTGGGATCTCAATCTCTGGAGAGATCTGTCTGCCCTCCCAGGCTCTGTGGAAATCCAAGGACTGCAGCGGAGAAATGCGCAATTCCTCTGGCGAAGAACCTGTCAGCTCGGGGGAGTCGCGCTGAGCGAGTGGAGTGTGTCTGGTGGAGCCCGGTATGAGTGTAGCAGCTGCTCTCGGCAGCCCGTAAGTACTCTGGAGAGTCTGCTGAGGACAGAGGGGATCCAAATCCAATTCCCCGTAGGTCATGCTCAACAGTCTGCCCTCACAAAGCATGGCTGCAACACAGACAAGATACTCAGAAGCTGTTGAGAAACACTGCATAACATTACTTTACACAGAAAGGAATGCAAATGTTTGCATACGTTCATCTATTTATTTAATGATTATACAAATACAGGGATTACTGTTCAAGAAATACTATTCAAAAAGTATAAAACTACACAATACCTCTTAAAACCTACAACGTTTAAAGGTCACATATTATGCAAAATACACTTTATCATGTTTTTCTCACATTAATGTGTCCCTAGCCTGCAAACCCCCCAATGATAAGAGAAGTCCATCCT
Source organism: Labrus mixtus (assembly GCF_963584025.1). Taxonomy (NCBI): domain Eukaryota; kingdom Metazoa; phylum Chordata; class Actinopteri; order Labriformes; family Labridae; genus Labrus; species Labrus mixtus. The sequence goes on from NC_083624.1 coordinate 5,263,274, forward strand.
CTCCATCTTCTGCCTGCTCCACTTTTCAGAAAATGTGTGCTCAAACAGGCTGTTTGGAGATTTTCCCTTCATGACATCACAAAGGGAAGTAACCCCTCCCCCAGCTAGGTGTTTGTTCTGTCCTCTGAGGGTCTTTTTCAAACCGGCCACTACACCCTACCCCTACCCACTACCCCTCCGTTTGCGCGTCCTCGCAGAGGGTCCGCCATATTAAGTCCGTCCCAAACCAACTAGCGGGGAGTGGTAGTGGGTTGTTAAACCCTCCACCAGCGAGTGTGCACCGATGCCGACTTTCGGATCACGTGCAACGCCTATTGTGTCCGGTCGTCATGGAGACAGCAACCTGTGAGTTCAAACACTGCTCCAACTAAGATAGACATTTAATATCATCACACAGACGTTAACAACTTCAAATGTTTACTGAGGATCAAATACATGTTTATTTATTGTTAAGTGTTTTATATTTACCGGGACTGTTGCAAAAACAAAAGAATATTAAATCATGTTGCAGAGAACTTTTCGCTGTTAATATTTATTTCTTATTTTTCTACTTTTGATGTCTTTGTGAAATCTCAATTCAACAATAAAAAATACACTTTTTGCTGCTCTGATGTTCAACGATAGTCTCCTTGTCTATCTCCTTGTCTTTGTTAATTTAGGACACCCTGTTCTAAAAATTACAATAACTTAACTGAAATTATAAATTACAATAAACAATGTAGGCTCAATCTAATAGTTTTGTTATAAGTCTACACTAATATAACTAAAGAAGAAGAAGAATCTAGGCTACATAAAGATTTTTACAGAATGCATTCGCTACAAAAAAAAAGCTGTTCCCTTAAGATACCGCTGAGTAACCATGGTAACACACAGTTCCTGTTTCCACCTGAGAGAGGGAAGTTTTTCCCAAAGCTTGCCGCTGTATTTCTACCCTACACCTCGATGAAGGAGACTTCATTCAGCTGAGAGTGTGACTTCTAACGGAGTGCACTCCGTCACGGAGGGGGAGGGTGTAGGGTTTGGTTTGAAAAAGGGCCATAGTCTGCCTTCTCACCCTAAACATTTGGGCATGAAGCAAGAAAGCCGGAGCCCTTCCAGGAAGGGGGTGTGGTCAAACACAGCTCATTTGAATTTAAAGGTACAGACACAGAAACAGCCTGTTCTGAGCAGGGCTGAAATAGAGGGTGTCTATAGGCATGATATGATACAGGATAGGAGCGGATTTTTAGAAATAAACTTCACAGTCATGTTTTTGGGAGCTCTTAGACTTATTTAAAGTGGTTGAAAAGGAGAATAATATGTGACATATTTAAAGCATTTTAAAAATAAAAAACAGTATCATAGTAAAAGTACTAAAAGTTATTTTTCTGCAGAGAAAAATGTCTCCGATGATTAATGCATTAGATTGTTTTAAAGCTGGTACAGGGGGAAGTAGTTTTTAGCCTCTTAATTACAGTTAGATTGTTTAGTCCAGTGTTTCCAAACCTGGGATTCGGGGTCCTTTCTAGAGTCACAAGATAATTCTGAGGGGTCTTGATTAAATGAAAGGAGGAGAGAAGAAAACAAAAAGATTCATTTTTTTAGAACATTGTCTTTTCAGGGGAAAAATACTTAACTTTACTTTTTGAATAGAAACATCTGCACATGTTTTAGAGGAAATGAGGCTTTGGTGAGGCTGCATGAAACACACACTAATCTGAAATGTGACAAAGGGACACAATGAGGTATTGATTTTTGTGATGCTTGACAAACGAGAAAAGTTTGGAACCACGTTTATAAACTTACAAATATTATTGAATGTATAATATACTTGTAATGTTTTATAAACCAAATGTGTCTCTCAGGTGGGTTATAGATGTAGTTTCAAAGAAAAACGAAGACCTTGAATAAAATACATGCACTTAAAAGTTGTGTGTAGTACTTCATCCATTTCAGCTCTGAAAGGGAGGTATTCTGTATACAGCGTTGATCAATGTTGCATACCACAGCCTTCAGCTAGTTAGTTGTTCCTGTCCCTAAATGGGTCATTAGAAATGCGATAAAAAATCCCATAGCTCAAAGACAAACACCCGATCATTCATGACGACATGAAAGAAACCGCTTATGAAGCTGTTGCCACTAAATTTTAAATGATCCTTTTCATGATCTATTTTGATTTAGGTGTGTAAGGAGGTCAACATATTGATCCCCCAAACAGAAAAAAAAACAGTTTGAAAGAGAGCAGCTTACCCAACAATCATAAATAAAACATATTCCACTGAAACAAAACAAACTCTCCCCCTACCTTAGGCTGGAATCGCAGTCTCTCAGTCTGCCTTCACCCTAGGGTGCCTGGTGTCCTTCCACGGTCTTTTTCTTCTTAGAAATATTGCATTGTCTTTGCATTTGCTTCAGGATCTGCAGGAATGAGAGCATTCATGTGTTAAGTGGGTTGTCTTTTATCATGCAAAGAGGAAGTGGAAATAACAGGTATCTTCACTTTTACTCGTTTCTGCAAACTTAGAGTTGCAGCTGTGCAAACGATGAAACAGTCCAACTGATCATCCTCCTGTGGTTATATCACATTTTTTAAAGGATGTTTACAGATTTGCTGGGCATATTCCCCTCAATTTCCTTTTCTCGTATCTATCTAACAGCCCACATGAGATTGTTCCTCTGCATTAGTATTTTATTCTTGGTGTTGTGGTGCGGTATTCTTCAAAATAAGCTGTAAAATGAAACTACAGACATTTAGTTTTCTCTGTAAATGAAACAAATGAGCGATGGCGGTTTAGTTAAATGCAGAAGTTACATTGAATATGATCAAAATATCAGGAAAGTGAAAGTTTGTCAGATATTGATTCCTGTTTTCATTTTCTGATGCTCTCTGAGTTAAGTGAACAGGTTGTTTTTTTAGCTGGTTTTTTTAGAGCTTTCCTCCACCTGTTCATGGCACAAAAGCAGAAGTGTGATTTTACTTTGTGCAGCCACATGCAGTCATCATTTCCTACCATGAAACTATGGCTGCTCTTCATCATGTTTTCATACATGTTTAACTCTGAAACTGACTTTTTCCCGAGACCTTGGAATGATCATTTTCTAGTCATGATTTTGTTATTGCTCCTCGCTTGATTTGAGCCAAAACATTGGCATTAATCTCTCTCTCCCTGGCGAACCAAGGTGAGATCTAAATCAGATACCTGGTGAGAGTGATGGAAACTTTCAGGCTTTATTTATGGCTCCTTGTCTGCATGTATGACTCGCTCCAGTTAAGCCTCTTGTAATCAGACTTCCTCCTCTTGCAGCGGGGAAGCCCAACAAAAGAGGCCGATGAAATCCGAGAAAACATGTTGTATTATTAATCAGGCGAGAAAAAACCTAGACAGAAGTTTACGTCATAAAACTTGTCTAGTTCGTTATATTAACCAACCGAATTTACAGTTTTGATCTTTTGTTTCTTTTCATATATAGGCGTAATCTTTAACATAGAAGTTGCGGCCACCCATCATATTTTTTAACTAATTATTTTACAAAAAATTTGCTGTCAATTCAAAGTTGAAACATGAATCTGTATTGACATCGGGTCATACATGTAGTAGAAATGTGAAATAAATGTTGAAGTTGGTGCCTTCTTGGCCGAGAAAAGGCAGAAAGTGTCTTTTTGGCTCATGTGGATCAAAGACACCAAATCCCAGAATGCACAGCACCGCATGCCACTCCCACTACGGTCCGAATCAGAATCAGAAATACTTTATTAATCCCAGAGGGAAAACGGACGTTAAGTTTGGATTCTGGGAGTGAGTTCCCACCCACTGATCTGTGATTGGTCTGTAGCTTCAGTGGGTCGAAAATATGAGGAACTAGCGTTGTAGTTTCACCCCGCTAACCGCAACAGATTCCAGTGACACAAAAATCGTCATTTTGCGTCACTGGAAGCTCCTTTTCAGACTCAGAAATACAAAGATTTCCCATCTCAGGGGGAAAATGAGGGCGGGATGCACGACCATTCAAAAATACTACCAGGTTTCTAATGATACAAAGATTAATGCAAATGAGTGAAGTATCCCTTTAAACATAAGGTTGCTTCATATCCAAAATAAGTAAACCCAAAGGCCAAAGGTTTTCTTTAAGTGATGTCTGTGTTATTTTGGGTTTAATGTGTCAGGATATTTGACACAGCCTTGTAGTAATGGTATCACAAGGTGTAGAGTTACCTGCCCGTTGCTACAGCAGTGTTTCTAGGCAACAAATAGCAACATTAAAAGACATGCTGAGCTCGGGTTAGGTGAGAAAGTCGGACCTGCTGCTTGCTTTTTTTGTCGCAGTCATTTGGCAATTTCAGCACCCTGGACAGCGGTTCGTGAATATAATCAACTCCGGTTCAGCACTTTTAATTTTTCTTTTTTTTCTTTGTTCATTTCTTTGTTTTTGACTGGAAACATTGACTGTCTGTAAAAAAAAAAAAAAAAATATGGACGGCTGCTTCACAGACACTAAGGAGTTTAAGGACACCTCTGTAACCCTGAGAGTTTAGAGGGATGTTCAGAAAGATTAATAATGCGTTTCGTCCCAACCATCAAGGGCCCAAAGGTCGGGGTAATAAAGGTGGAGGAGGAGGTGGTGACAGGTTTCGGTCGGAGCAGGACTACCACAGCGCCTGCACCGTCCGGCTGGTCCGCAGCACCTCCATGCTCGTGGTGGGAGAGAGAACCCAGACGGCGGCCGCGGGCTCGACTCTGAAACGGAGCAAAAGCACCGTGAGCATCGAGTCGACCTTGTACTATTATCAGAGGCAGGAGGACCGGATATGGCTCTACTCACAGAATCAGAACTGCCTCGAGTACCTGGAGGCGCTCGTGGCTTTGAGGCGGCAGTACACAAAGAGCGTGAGTGACTTGAAAAGTGGAGACAGCAAGGCCACGGTGTCCTCCAAGAAGAAGCCTGCGCCCCCGCCGCCCAGAAGAGAAGAACAGGTAGAGTCAGCTGGCAACAGAAGTACACACTTTGTAAGTAGGTGATGTTAAAAAGTAAAATGTTCTTCCCTTTTTTTTCAAACACAGATATCAAGAGTGAAACCTTCGGCACCTCAAGTCCCGGATGAAGAGGACACCCTGCAGTTCTTCGATGCGGTCATAGCCAGCTGTGACAGTGAGACTCTACGGAAGCCGTATATGGATGATGGGCACGCAGATGTGGACTTCATAGGTGAGTTGGAAATATAATGGGCTAATGAAAGAAATCATTGTAGGCGAGTTATTCAACATTAAGGTCAAAATCGGAACAAATCATCTGTTCTTTTTCCCACTCGGATTCAAGTGTTTGGAGTGTAAACAATGTAAACATGTAAAACAATTTAAGATAAAGTTGGGATTACTAGTGTATTAAAGTGACCTTTCAACCATAACAAATATGCATACACACCTTCTCCTCCAAATATGGCCACTATGTTCCACCAAAAAGCTCTTAAAGGCTTAATATGTGATTTTTCACACTTAAATATAATATAAATCAAGTATATCCTCTGAAAATAACTCTGTGAGTCATGACTGTCTACAATGGGTGTAACACCCGAGTCCCACTGTCTGTGATGTTTTCAGAGTTTTCAGAGTCCTATCTTCACTTTGTTTACATCGCCAGGACGGCCGGCTGACTCCTCCCCTCACGTATAAAAGTTGTTTAATTGAGGGACTAGAGAAAAGAAGAATAACATACTGTACTCACTGCTTAACTGTGTTTCTAGATCACGCTCATTTCAGGTAAATTTACATGCAGTGTGAAGATATGAGCATAATAAAGATCGCTAGCATTAGCATGCTAACACAACAATGCAGCGCGAGTTGTTTTGGTTTCATGCTGGTGCTCAAGGGCGACATCTGCTGGATCAAAAAATCACATACAAAGCATTTAAAATAAACGTGTATTTGATATTTATTCAGATGCTGTAAAGTTTAATGTAGCCTATCAAAACCATTTTTGGTAGCCTATAATTAACGTAACATCCTTTCATATAATATGTTATAAAATAGTAACAGGATGTCCACAGTGACAGGCCACAAAACATCATAGGCCTACCAAATATCCCAACAGTTTTCAAATGTAATCAGCCATAGAGACAATAAAGGATGGTTGTACATCCAAAAGTTTGTATAACTCAATAGTTGAGTTGTTCCATTTTTAAAGAAGCCTACTTTATATCTTGTCTACAACGTTTACCTAAAAGTTGTGGGCACTTTATAGATGAAGATATGACATACAAAACAAAGTTCCCACCTGTTCTGTATATGATGAAAGTCCACCACAACATGATGCATAAAAACTTCAAAGCAAAGCATTATAGCCTCTTTAAGGGGTTAATACTTTTTGCATTGATCTACTGCAGCATCTTCTGAAATGTCAGAGGTCAAAGATTTAAATTCACTGAAGTAATGAAGCTCCTCTAAACATCCACGCTGTACCACACAGGCCTCTTTCTTTACTTATTGAACCTGATTAGTCCTTTTTCCTAGGACTGAGCATGTGTGTAGAGCTGGACTGACATCTCTTTAAATGTCAGTTGTGTGCAGCTGCAGTTTGGCTACAGGCAGAATAAAATGACTACTATATCACACTTTTCATTCAAAAGTTACTTGCTAGTTTGCAGTTTTTGTATGTGACATTCAAGTCATAATTTACATTGCTTTATATGAGGCTTAAAAAAAGTAGTACTAGTAATAGTTGTGTTTTTAAGTGCAGTAGTAGAGAGATGAATCTGGAGCAGCTGCAATATTAAAAAGCTGCTTAAATGTTATTATATCAATAAACCTACAAAAACATAATCAACATAAATCATTTTACTTGTGATACAATTGCTTCAATAATTCACAGTAATAACATGTACGGATACATTATACAACTGTTAAACTACTACCTTAGGGCTTAGCGCAGTTAAAACTAATTTTTAAAAGCAAACATTTTCAATTCAATTCAATTCAATTTCTCATTGAACTTTATTGTCTATCACATTGTGACAGAAAATTACCTTTTGTTGAGGCTCAACATGAAAACATACATTAGGTCATAAATAGCTAAAAGTACCCTAAATAGGTAAAAACACATACGCACAGCATTTAAAAAACATTGCTTATCTAGCCTTGTTTAAAATGCGTATTGCAGTGGGAATAAAAGAGTTTCTGTAAGTTTTCTTTTTCCCCAGTGGAACTCTAAAACGACTGCCTGACGGGATTTTTGTTTTATAGTACAGCGTTATGAGCCTATCATGTAGTCAAGTATTAGTCCAATTTTCTTCCAACACTGGTTTTGATGAGGTAGGTTAGGTGAAGACACATTAAGAAGTGGAGATGTCAACAAATGATTGGGCTACTTTTATAAACATTTCTCATTGTCTTTGGGTGAAGCTGATAACAGAGTAATAAACCATTTAACTTCCTCTGAATAGTTTCTATCAGGTTGCTTCTCTCTACTTCACAGTGGCGTCCAGCTCGGCCGAACACGACCTCCACTCGAACTGGGTCCTGCGGGTTCCTCGGGTCGCAGAGGACTCAAAGCAGAACGAGGTTCACGACAGTGCCAATAAGAAAGCCACAAAGAAGAAAAACCAGAGCGGGTCTACGAGCAGCAGACTGCGGATGCAGAGGAACCCGATCCATCTGCCCAAAGTGGTGGAGAGCGCGTTCCAGACTCTGCGCTTCAAGCCCAAATTAAAAAAGCAGTGAGGCTTGATAAGACATTTGAAACCGGCAGCACGTTGAGCCTAACCTACTTTGTATGGACAGACACCATGCACTGACACATATCCATCCAGACTATTTATACTTGCTTTCAAAGTAACGAAAGATTTCAATAAAGAAAATACTGTGCAAAGAAACAAGACCTTGTCAACGAAATACGTCCCAAACGGATCTTTTTCACAGCTGATGTTTTTAATTTAATCGTTAGAAAATCACCTGAATGGGGAGCCGGATACCTAGCTTTTTTTTTTTTTTTTTTTTTTTAAGATGTATTTTTCGGCTTTTTGTGCCTTTATTTGAGAGATAGGACAGTGGATAGAGTCAGAAACCAGGGAGAGAGAGATAGTAGGGAATGACATGAGGGAAAGGAGCTACAGACTGGATTTGAACCTGGGCCGTCTGCTTGGAAGACTACAGCTTCCATACAAGGGGCGCGCGCACTAACCACTGCGTCCCATATACAGAGGTTATAGTCCTCGCTGCAGCGGCTGTGGCTTCAAATCTGACCTTGGCCCTTTGCCTCTTTGGAGACATGTCATCGCCCCCGCTCTCTCCTCCCAACATTTTCTGTCTCTCTTCCACTGTCCGTTCCAAATAAAGGCAAAAATGGCCAAAACATATCTTTAAAAAAAAAAAAAAAGCACCTGAATCTCCATAGCTCTGAAGCACTGAAGTGTCCCAGTAAGTCATGACAGTGTGACACAGAACCAGCATGCACAATACCAGGACACTGAAACAGGAGCAGCTCAAATGGAATTCAGCCATGATGTATTTCATTATTTACACCTGACTGGAATGAGTCAAAACATCCAGTGTGAAAATAGCCTATCCTTTAGGATATATGTGATTCATACGTATCAATAAGGTTACCTTTTTATGTTACTTTTTTATTTTTAGTGTTCAAACTTAAATAAGAAACGGTTGACTTCTTTCTACGTCTCAAACCGAACACGTTGTTAAAAGTGTTTCTATCAGGTGCAGTTTTCAACTGAACTCACAAAAAGGAAACGTCTAATATTGCAAACGTTATGAAATGTTAGTGGAGTAGAGCTGAAGGTTTAGATCTGCACAGACTGCTTTCAGCGACGTATCAAAGCCAAGAATAAAATGCAAAAGTGTCCTTTGCAGCTTTTTTTTTTTTTACCTCCGAGGTAAACATTAAGCAGAGTGCTGCTTGAATGCCTGTATTTAATTTAAAAGGTTTAGGTTCAGATTTGTAAGGCCTTTTGAAGGGCTGAGTCGGCTGGATCGTTCAAAAGCAGCTTTGGTTATTGTTGCAGAACTTAATACGATATTAAACTCGAGGGTTCAGCTTATTACAAAGTTAACACATCCTGATTTTAACTTTGAGGGTCAAAGGAGGATAATGTGCTGTATGGCAACATTTATATTTATGTCAGTGTTTTTTACTGCAGCTTACATCATTTAATGAAAATAAACCCTGAACTTTTTGCATCCTTGCAGGTTAGAGGAAAAAAAAAACATTTGCAATTTAAGTACGCTCAAGTGGTGTTAGGGCTATAAAGACCGACTGAGTAGAAATATGTTGATCTAAATTTACTTAAAGGTAAACTCCCAGACACTGTTGAACCTGCAAACAAACATTTATTGGCAACGTTTTGGTGCTAGACCTTCATCAGGCAAAAAGTTTGTCAAAATGGGCATGACATCGGAAATAGGAAGTGGCTTCAAGCCTGAAAACCAATCACCATTATGACGCTGTAGCCACTTCCTTGTTTTCAGATGTCGTGCCCATTCTGACAAACTTTTTGCCTGATGAAGGTCTAGTGCTGAAACGTTGCCAGTAAAGGTTTGATTGCACGTTAGACAGTGTGCACGAGTTTACTTTTATGTTTTTGACACATTGCTCTCATACGCACTCGTCTTGTGAAGTCGACGTGCAACGTTGTTTTTCCATTCCAGTCTAAATTTACCAAAAGCCCTGAATTGGATTTATTCTTGGTTAAATCTTGCCCCTGAATGTCTCAGGTAAACAATATCTGTCATATCACAAACATTCATCTGGCTTGAAAAAAAAAAAGCTAAATGACTTTTTCTTCATATCTTGTAAAGAAAAATAAAAAATCACATGTCAAACACATTTTCTTTCCTTTATTACAAATGCGTCATCTACAAACCAGCAGCTGCACAACATTCATTTCTTCTCTGCTTTGACCTTGGGGCTGAAGAAGGACGACATGGGCTTCATGCCAGACTTGTCCACCTTGGCCAGAGTTTTCTGAGCGGTAGTCATCTTCTTGGGCGGCTTCAATGAGGAAAGAAAAAGAAAAAAAAAATCAATATGAAAACAGGTTCACTTTGCTCAGAGAAAGCAGAGAATTCATTACATCTAAACTTCAATTTAGGCAGGGAGAAGAAGAAAAAAAACACCTTTGTACCCCTGTGTGTGTTTTTACTGAGACAGACAAAGCTCAGAGAAAGCAGAGAATTCATTACATCTAAACTTCAATTTAGGCAGGGAGAAGAAGAAAAAAAACACACATTTGTACAAGGTAAGCCACCTTTGACCCCTGTGTGTGTGTTTGTACTGAGACAGACAAAGCTGAGAGAAAGCAGTCAGCAAACAAGAGCTGCACTAACAATCGCTCAAGGTCCTGGAAAAAAGACTCCAAGATGAAAGCAAACAACTGATCACCCTGACTATGATGATCAAATCAAGAAGAAATTATCAAAGCCACAGGTTCCTGCAATAACTTGTTCAGTCTATTCAGGCAGACTGCGGCATACACTCACTTTGCGGGTGAAGTCTGCACTGTTGAATTTGGTGTAGTCCTCTCCGGCCTCCACTGGATTGTCTGAAAGTTTTCGCTTCTAGCAAAACGGGGAAGTAAGAAAGAGAAGCAAACGTTTCACCAGAGACACACACGGCAACGAGCTTTGATCATTTACTCACAAAAAAAAAAGCACAATGGAGGGATGGTGGAGGAAAAGAAACATGCTCAGTAGGATTTAAAAAGCATGACTAAGGAGAGAATATGACCTGATGAAATGATAACACACCTTTGAAGGGGGTTCTGTCTCTTTTGGGCTTGTGAGCTCCGGTAACCTGTGGAGTATGATAAGAAGATCTGCTTTAACTTGCATACTTCAACAAAAACGTACTCAACATCAGAGCTCGCAAACGTGTCAGATGTCACTCACTGCAAGTGTGAGAGGAGGGCTTTGCTCAGGTCTTCACTGATGTACTCTGATATCAGGCCATGGGCGTAGCGTAGGTAGTCCTCTGAATCATGCAGAGGAAAGAAACCCATTGCAGGTAAATCAGCGATACTTTATGTTAAACATACTTTCAGGTTAGGGAAATGTTCTAGGATTCAAACTAAAAGACATGAACTATGACACATGACTGCCATCTACTGGTCAACATCGAATCAAAGAGTGAGAGAGAAAATGGGCATGATGCAGCTGAATTGTTATCTTTGCATAAGAAGGTAAGAGTGGAGTTATTACACAGTGATTAAAGAGGGTTCGTCTTAAAACAGTGACTCACCTTCATTATAGTCTGACTCGGACTTTACTCTCACATAAGTTGAGGATTTGACTCCTTCTCCAACTGAGATATGTCTCTTCTTAAGTGCAGTGACCGTTCTCTCCACCTGCATCAACAAGTAAAAGAAACTTTTCAATTCTCCTGTAAATAAAAAAAAAAAACATTCCAAAACTAGGGATGTAAAAATCCATCGACACGGGTCAATATATAGTGCAGAGTACAATCACCCAGTGTTGTTGTCAAGTCACCAAACCTCGAGTCCCCAGTGCTCAAGTCTGAGTCCTAGTAGTAGTAGTAGTAGTAGTAGTAATCATTCATTTCAGTCACAAGAAAAAACAAAAACATTTTGACTGAAGGGTGTAGGCTGAATCTTTAGCTTATTACACCTCCCCGTGTTACAAAACTCATTATTTAAGACACTACTAGTTTGGTTACAAAAAACAAAACACATCAGAACAAAATCTGTTCCAAGAATTTCTTGAAACAAACAAAAAACTAAACAGAAGTCACACTCACAAAAAATAATCAAACCGACCTTTTATATTTGTTAAACACCATTTTTTTTTAAACAAAAATTTAAATCTGGAAAGTGAACGACACATTCTTAATTCCATGGCATAAGGTAACCCCTTTTACCTGAAATACACCTGTTCTTTATGTTTGTCCTTACCTTTGGTTTTTTTATACACACCTATTCCCCTTCGTTCATACCGGCTCTCTCTAGTTTCAAAAAACCTCTGAATACTGTTGGGAAGCAAATGATTGTACGCCTTGTACATTATCTGAGCAGTTTTTAGATCTACTAGATCGCTGAATTTTAAAGCGTGTATGTTAGTCCTCAATGTTGAGGGTGAGCCGCGTTCATAGATGGGCTTCAGTTTTTCACTTTCGCACATGAACTTATTGTTTTAACGTTTAATGCTTCGAAGCTGAGATTGAACTCTATTATCTGTGAGTCTTCATGTTTATGATGTACCTCAGTCCGAGAGGGGAAGATGTTGTTAAAACACAGAGCCATCGTGAAATTATTATAAATTATGATGAGCAGTGCAAGCTTTCAGGGGATCTGTTACAGAAACTGTAAATGTTTCCATGTGTGCAGTGATGTCATAGTGATGTCACTGCAGCAAATACGGGACAAAAAAACAGTTTTGAACCGTTATAGGGTGATTAGCTGACAGAACAGAGGAAACTGTCGAGACAGGACTGTTAAATGTTTAGCATCTAAAATAAAATAAAAATCTCATCAGACTCTGACTGAAGAGTTTCCCACTTCTTCTTGTGAATAAGAAACATGTTAATGTAAAAACAGAAGTGATGAGTACCTTTCTCTTCAACCAGTTCAATGTTTTCTCTTGACTGTATCGATGGAACTTCAGGTTTCCCACCTCTGAAAGTACAAAACAACTTTCAAAAAAACAAAATAATCAGCACTACCGGTCAAAAGCTCATAGCTACTGTAAGCTGTGTTTAGGGCACACCTACTAACAGAAGGGTTTTTCTTTATTTTGACTATTTTCAACATTTTAGAATAATAGTAGATATTAAAACAATACAAATAAAAAAAAACATTTTAGTTTTTGAAAGAAGTGCATACATACTGTACTTCACTATTTCTATAAGAAACACATGTTAAACATGTAAGCCTTTAGATCAAAATGTCTTTGAGATAATAACATGCATTCCAATCAGGTGTGTCGTGTACTGTACATGATTCATATTTGTTTCAAAGTAAACGTCACCTTTTTCCTCTGCGACGTGGTGCAGGGAGGTCAGGGAACGTGTGCAGCTCAGGAGCCTCGAACAAGCTGCGAATTCTTCATCCATAACAACCTGATCCATGGGCTGAAACTTCCCCTGAGCAGAAAAGGAAACGTCACGAGGAGATCTTTCGACTTTGGTGCGTGAGGAAATACTTCATCTTACACTTGATTTGCAAAATACAAGGTTTCATGTCAAGATGCCTTTATTTTATTTATTTAAAGGTTTTATAGAGTCTGAAATATGGAAGAGATAGTGTGGGGACTGAAAGGCGGCGAAAGAGCCACAGGTCAGATTCAAACCCGGGCTGCTTTAAAGGGTCACATATTGTGCAAAATACTCTTTACTGTGTTTTTCTGACACTAATATGTGACCTTGCCTGTCTAATAACTTCCAAAATTATAAGAGAAGTCCATCCTCTCCATCTTTTGCCCGCTCCACTTTTTCAGAAAAAGTGTGCTCAAACAGTCTGTTTGGAGATTATCCCCTTGTGACATCACAAAGGGCAGTAACCCCTCCCCCAGGTGGGTGACACTCCCACAGCATGGTGTTTGTTCTGCCCTCTGAGTCTGCCTTTCCACTGTAGAAATCCAAAGCCTCCCAAGCTCTTCCAGAGTTCAGTCAAACACAGCTCATTTGCATATTTAAAGCTACAGACACAGAAACAGCCTGTTCTGAGCAGGGCTGAAATAGAGGGGTTTATAGGCATGATCAAATACAGAACCGGAGAGGATTTTTGTCAAGAAACTTTACAGACAGGTTTTGGGGAGCTCTGAGACTTAATTAAACTTGTTGAAAAGGAGAATTATATGTGACCTTTAATGACTGTAGCCTCTGTATTTTGGGTACCCTCACCACTAGGCCACTGGCACCATGAGATGCCTACATTCTCTCACTTACTTTGACCAACTGCAGATGCCAGCGTAAGCACATCTTAATACCTAACTATTAATATTATTATATTCTTAAGTTGCAGACTGCCCCCTCTAGCATCCTATGAATATTATTTAAAGGGCATCTTATATTATAATCTTCCAGTTGGGGCACTATTAAATTGAATGTATTATTTTATTAAGCTGTATAGATTGATACCAATGATACATGAAATATTGTGCACCCCCAAAGAAAACTAAAGATTCTTGAAGTGGTTGTTCATGAAGAACTTTTCCAGCACAACACCTCCAGCCACAGCAGCTGATGCCAGGAACACTATGTGAGCACACATCGCTCTTTGGCGTTGAGAAGAAACACAACCTTATGATGAGGATAAGACCTCTTGAAATGCTGCCCGTCCTGTTTGCTGGTAAAGAAACATTAAAAAAAAACATCTATCTTTATATAAGCTAAGTTTGATACTTTCCCTCCTCCAAAATATTGATACTAAGCCAAGACAGATGGACGTGTGCATGTGCCCACCAGTGCTGGAGGTGTGGATATAGATTTATTGATCCCCTCTCACCCTGGATAACACAAAAAATGATATATCTCACCATTCCCGAGTTATTTTCAAGATAGGAGGTAGAATGAGGGTGAAACAGCTTTTATGTGTGCAGTCAGATCTCATGTGAAATGCAATGTAAACACTGATAACGGATCTGGAAGTGCAATCTGCCCGTATTAGAAGTTATATCACACAGATACCTGATTAAGACTTGACACAAGGATTACAATCCAATAATAACAAGATTTACACGCTTATGTCAAGGTTACTAGTCGGGACTTCAAATGTGCTTACGCTGGGATCTGCAGTCGGTCAAAATAAGTGAGAAAATGTAGGCATCTCAAGGCGCCGGTGGCCTAGTGGTGAACGCAACCCATATACAGAGTCTCGAGTCCTGACAGGTCACAAATTATAATCCTCTTCAAAAAGTTTAATTAAGTCTTAGAGCTTCACAAAATTTGATCATGTCTATAAACCCCTCTATTAGAGCCCTGCTCAGAACAGGCTGTTTCTGTGTCTGTAGCTTTAAATGCAAATGAGCTGTGTTTTCTTGCACCATGCCCAAGTGCTTACGTTGAGAAGGCAGACTCATGAGGGCAGAGTTACTGCCCTTTGTGATGTCATGAAGTGAAACTCCAAACAGCCTGTTTTCTGAAAAGTGGAGCAGGCAAAAGACAGAGAGGATGGACTTTTCTCATGATTGTGGAGTTTGTTGACAGGCTAGAAACACATATTAATGTTAGAAAAACATGGTGAAGTGTATTTAGCATAATATGTGACCTTTACTACATCCCCCTACTACAGCTGATTTAGATTATTATGATCAGACACGTTAAATATATTTAAATCACAGACTATGGAAGAAATTTCAGGATTTAAAGCAAATCAAATCCCTCATAAAAACTTTTTTTTTTTTAAAGGGGGCGGAACAAAACTGCAAAACACCACAATGATCTGCATGAAAACATCGCTGAGACAACTGCAACCCAAACGCAGATTTCTGTTTCCTACCTCTTTGTCAGATTTGATCAAATAGGGTAAGATGAGGTAGAGTGGATCCATCGGTGTTACAAACAGAAGTCTCCCATCTGTTTAAGAAAAAGAGAGACAGCAGTGAAGAAACAAACACTTGCTTAGCAACACATGGACAAATAATGACACAGGAACGAAGTTAATGTCCCCCAGGAAATGAAAAATATATCTTCCTGGTTTTAATCCAGACTTCCTGCGTTAAATGTTTATTTATCTGCCAAATACATTTCAATATCTGAGTATTTCACATCACAATAAATATATTTTATCTTCCTGCAAAAAAGGTTTCAAATGTCTGATGATTCCTCCTGCACTAAAAATACTTCGCGTTATGTCCCGCCTTTTAACTTTTGATTGGTTCTATCCCGTTTTAGTTGGAAATGTGTCACAGCACGGCAGTTTGACACTCTCAAAGTTACGTTTCAAGTGGACTTAAAAAAAAAGGGAAAAATAGAAATTGGAGGATGTCTAAATAATTGAGTATTTTAACAGAAACTTCATGACAAGCAAGTAAAACTGTGTAATCACTTTTTAAGTGTTTGGAACACTGTAACAAAGCCAGGTTATTTTATATACCATGCCAAATCTCACCATGTTCCTCTTTCTCCATTGTTTTATGGTCTGTGCTTGGTGTATGCTGACGTAGTTTTAGTTAGTTGACCACAGTCGTTTCGTCCAAAACCTCGTTCACAGTGGAGTTTTACTGCTTATGGGTTAAGGGCTATGTGAGCCACCTCTGATGCGGTGTTTAGGTAGCGTCAAAGTTTATTCTGTAAAGAGGAATAAGACTAACCTCTCTGTACCGTCTGACCAACAAACCAGGAGTGGAATTCTTCTTCAAACGCTTTGACCTCAAACAGCTGAACGTCTCCGCTACAGAGCAAATACAGAGAGGCTGCATCTGTGAGATAGAGAGGAATTAGGAAGTGTGTCACTTTCAGAACGACATTTACAAATTCAATTCAGAGAATACAGAATTAATCAATTTCAAAATTATCTTGTGAATCGTGTTACTCACTAAACATCACTGTGTGTGTGTGATTGTGTGTGTGTGTCTGTCAATCTTGAGTCCATTTTATTTGTCATGAAGCAGCATTTTCCAAGTGTTGCTTTAAAGAGTTTTACATGCAGCATTACTGTTTGGATGGCTCGTGTGGAAGTTTTACGACCCCCAGTTGATAACTTGAGTGTGTTGGAAGGGGGTCAACATGTTTGTGCATCGGACAAACAATAGAGGACCCACAAAAACAAGGGATCCATAGGCAGGTGCTTTATTCCTCATGATGTATTTAAATAACTAAGTTATTTTTAATAGAAATGCCAAGCGATCTCCACAGAATATATTCTGTAATATGTAACTATGATAGTTAGATAAATACAGCAGGTCCTGAGGAAAGCTAGGGCCATACTTGTGATCCCAGATCACCCACTTCACAGTGAGTTTGACCTTTGACCCTCAGGTCGTCGTTTTAGAGCTCCTGTGAGGAAGACTAAAAGACTCCAGGTCTAATTTTTACCAAGTTTTTAATATGTTAAAGAACAATTAGGTATTTGTTGCTCTTTTTGCACTTGAATTGCACATTTACACACCTCCACTTTGCACTTTAATAACTTGAATTTCCATTCTGGGTAAGGGCTCTTGACTGATTATATTGCGCTGTTTTTATTTGGTTTTACATTTTGCTGTGTTGTCTGATTTTTTTAATTTGTTTTGGTTTATGTTTTATGGTGATGTTGTCCTTGTGTTTCTTGTCTTCTATTTGCTCCTGTTGCAATGCAAATTTCCCCTTGTGGGACAGTAAAAACTCTGAATCTGAATCTGAATCTGAATACAGTCAGGTTTTATGAACTTGGTTGAACAAAACAAGTAAATTTGAAGATGTTGCCTCAAAGTCTAGAAACTTAAAATGCATATTTTCTCCAATATTCTGGCAGTGTAAAAGGCCTTCAAGTAATCAAACTGTTGGTTGTAGACAAGGATTTGTGTCTACCAACCTGTAGAAGGATTTCTTAACCTCACAAAAGCTGGGTCACTGTCGTCCTTCTGTGTGTCGATGACAGAGTCTGTAAACGGAAAAGTGATAATTCAGTATCATGTCATTGTTGGCAAACTAAAATGGAAGGAAGGAAGGAAAGAATGAAGGAAAGAAATAATATGATGGAAATTCATAGTAATTAGCTTGAAAGGTCAGAAGTAACACAGGCAATGTGTAACATCACAGCTGACAGGGCGGAACAGCGCTGTGTGTGTGTTTGTGCATTTGTGTGTGTATGTGAAGCTCCAGCTGTGTGATCTCACGCTTCTACAACGTCGTAATGCAATGGAAAACAACACACTGGAAAAGCAATATAGCCGCGTTGCTGATGCAAAGATGTAAGTACAAATGTTTCATTACAGCTGAACTTTGTTCCAGGGCTGTTGCAGACCCCTAAGTGGCTTAAGATTGGAAGTAGCCACAATGACATCAACTATTCATGTAGCTTTATATGCGATTTTTTTGATCCAGCAGATGTCGCCCTTGAGCACCAGCATGAAACCAAAACAACTCGCGCTGCATTGTTGTTCATTATGCTCGTATCTTCACACTGCATGTAAATTTACCTGAAATGAGCGTGATCTAGAAACACAGTTAAGCAGTGAGTACAGTATGTTATTCTTCTTTTCTCTAGGCCCTCAATTAAACAACTTTTATACACGAGGGGAGGAGTCAGCCGTCCGGGCGATGTAAACAAACTGAAGATAGGACTCTGAAAACTCTGAAAACATCACAGACAGTGGGACTCGGGTGTTACACTCATTGTAGACAGTCATGACTCACAGAGTTATTTTCAGAGGATATACTTGATTTCTATTATATTTAAGTGTGAAAAATCACATATTAAGCCTTTAAGAGCTTTTTGGTGGAACATAGTGGCCATATTTGGAGGAGAAGGTGTGTATGCATATTTGTTATGGTTGAAAGGTCACTTTAATACACTAGTAATCCCAACTTTATCTTAAATTGTTTTACATGTTCCTATCTGTTTCCATTTAATCAGTGAAGTTGCCCCCTGTAGGCGCTTAGAAGTACTGCATGTTTTGGTTGCTATGTCTATATATATATGGCTCCTGTTTATGGAACTTAAAGGCAAATTAGTGTTTGTTTTTGTCCTTTCTGGGCTCCTGTAGAAACATGGCAGTGAAACTCTTCCACAAAGGGAGACCTCTCACTCTGCAGACATCATGGGCTTATTTTAAGGTAACGCAAAAAAACACAACATTTGAAAGTGAATAAGCTTTGAATACAGTGATTTCAACACATCTCTCTATTGCTAAGCTGGTCATGTTAGGGTTCAGAAGGAAGTATAAAAAAATAACATTAAACTTACCTGCAGCCATGACAACCCAGCTGTCAGTGTGTGCACTCTGAGTCCGCTTCTTTTTAGTAGCCATTGAGTGTAGTTTCAGTTTTAAGGGGGTGTGTATCTTTGAATGTGGTTTTCTACTGCTAAAAAAATGAATGCTTATTTTACAGCTACTTTTTGCCTGACAACATGAGCTCAGAAAAGGCGCCTGTCTCTCCTCACTTCCTGCGTTCGTCACACGGGAGAAACCAATAAATATATTTTTTTTTTGCGCTGCCAAGTTCATTTTGATCCTTTTTCCGTGACAAACAACTTTTAAAAACACTTTTAAAACAATACTCCTGCGTCCAAACCATCTTGAAAATTAGTTTAAACACATTGTGGTAGAGTTTAATCTCGTCCGAGTTACCCTGTTTTTTTTGACGCAGTGGAACAATCCGCCGTGACGTCACGTAAAAGTGCAGTTTTACAGAAAGGCCACTAGAGGGAGCCCAAGAGCTGTGTTGTTGTTGTTTTTTACATGATTACATTCTGGGTTTTTCTTAGTTTCTTCAACCAGTAAGCCAAATTCTGACATGAAAAATGGTTTAGTCCTCACAGAAAGACAACAGGTTTTCTTCTCTTAGAGGTGCAGAGCGTTTTGGTGTCTTTTGGCAGGCTGGCACACAACAGATCGGGGGATCCATCTGTCCTTCAGTGCGAGGAGGGCATCTCTCTCTCTCTGTGTCAGGATATGACACCGTGTGTCCCAGTTGGTTTTCAGTGACTCACTTGTTATTCCCCCCCCCCCCCCCCTCTCTACTGTTTATGTGAATGCTCGAACCAGGATGTGTAAGACCTGTGTGATTAGCTGTGTCATCAATTTGTTCAGGGGTCCCTCTGATATGTTTACACAGCTTTATAGAGCGGATGACTCCCCCTCTCTTTTTTAAGACACCCACAGCACAGCTCATTTGCAGGTTTTTAATTAGCTTGTTTTGCTAATGAGGAAGGGAGGGATTCGAGCGCTGGTGGTGACTGAGCGTTTAAACATCACCTCAGTGTTCCCATGGGGTGCAATGATATAGAGGAAACATAGAGTCTACACAGCATGACTTATGACTCCATGTTTCTTTGACTTACTTATTGTGTCTTGAAACATTTCTTTTCTTTTTGTCCATATATAAAATAACGTTGCCTTGCAGGCCCAAAATTTGAGCAACACATGCTTCAAACTCTTTGAACATCGTCTCAACTCCTCCTTGAGATCAGTTAGATTTATGTTGCTGTAGTCTGTGGCAAAGAGAGCGTGGGTGAGATATTGTCTGTAAATTACTTGTTTTATAGGTCCCGGGAGTATCACACACAAAAAGTCTGTGCAGCTATACAGAATATTCCATGAAAGCGTTCTTTCTTTTCTTTTTTGGGGGGGGGGGGGTGCTGCTGGAGGGAACGTCTGTGTTTCTGACTGCCAGGGAGAACAACAGCGGTCTTTCTGGTACACTGGACCGCAGACGACCCCCAGAGAGCCCGGTCCTCTGTCACCAGCGTGCAGGACGAGAACAAAGTGGGTTCTAAATTTAGGCGACGATATGACTTCCTAGACCGAGAGTCCTGGACCCTTCTATCATCTCCAAAACCCCAAAATCCTCAACAAAGAGAATTTCAGCACAAGCACAAGTTGTGTCTGTTCTTTCAATCTCCCCCTTTTTTTTTTCCTTCTTCCATATTCACTCAAAGATGATTCCAATAAAGTTCCCTGTGGAGGTAGGAGTTTATTGCAGCCAGCAGGCTGTAGACGGCCGGTCACACTCTGCCGAGCACATTGGAACTGCCCATGGTCCCATCTATCTCTGTGGCCTCATTTGTGGAGGTCCAACGCGGGCTGACTGGTGGTTACAGCTTACATATCGACTCAGCCTCAGGCTGTCATGTCACCGCCATGTGCTGGGCATTAACAAGGGACTATTTTTACCCACTTCATCGTCTATCTCCAGGATTTATAGAGTGGGAAAAAAAACTGATTTCAGGAGCATACACATTCACCACAGCACAGTCGATTGTAACAGTCATGGCTGCCAAGAGAGGATGTTAATAATAGAAAGACAACATCACTCATTTTTTTCCCTATACATACAGACATAGGCTGTTATTTTAAGCCGTCACATTTTCCCTCCGTGTGCAAACTCCATCTTCAGCTTTAAGAGGTAATGTACACATCGACACACTTTAATAATAGACGCACACACGGAGAAAAAACAGATGTGGAGAGCTTTCCCCCTTGGCAGCAGCAGGTTTTGAGTCATCAGCTGGGATTCCCTTCCTCTCACTTCCAAATATGGGTGGGATTGTGTGCGAGAGGGAGGCAGAATGTGGAAGGCAGAGTGGAACCCCCTCATGATGTCACAGCTCTGGAACAGTGAGCCTCATGCTGACTGGAAATCTGCAGGGATGGAATGTCGGGAATGCCAGAATCACCGAAATACTATTCCCCACATGCATGTTTTTAAAATCAGAGTTTAAGCGCAGATGCCTAATGTGCACTCCTACACACACACACACACACACACACACACACACACACACACAAATGTCATGTTGCTCGCCAGTCACTAAGGAGATATTCCTTCCCGTAAAGACTTATCCCCCCCCCCAACCCACCCACCCACCCACCCCACAGGATGGTGACTCCTTATTCCCAGCATCAGTTGCTCTGTGTGAGGCCTCCAGCTGAACCTTCCTTCTAAAGGCAGAAAATAATCCAACAGTCTGAACGTGATCTGTTGTATGCTCTTTGTTCAAACTTGCACTTTGAAATACAAAATTTGTATTCCCCTTTTTTTTTGAGAAAATATGTCCGTCTTCATTTACTACAGTGGTAATCTTTTAAACTACATTTTAATGTGAACTTTAACTCATCCCTCCGGTACATTTATCTTTAGACTCAAAAAACATGATAGTAACCTCATGTAGCTTCAAGTTTCCATGGCAAGTTTAGCCTGCCAGGCGGCCCCAGGGCATAAATACACACGGGGGCGAAAAAACTTTTACAAATGTCGCCTTAAAAGTCCCATCAAGTGCTGCCACGTATCGACCAATTTAAGACTGGAATACCACATTCTGTTAATGTAAGGGATAATGTACACAAACTATTTTTAAACATTAAATTTGGTTGTATCGTTTTGAAAGGTGGGATTGGGATGATGAGAAGTAGAGGGTTTTACCGGCTGTTTGGCGGCAGTGATACAACACGCCCCTCAGTTGTGTTACAATGATGACCACAGACGTACTTGTGCAAACTGGTCAAGTTCTGTGTGTTTTTGTGACCACAACTCTGCCCAAACTTGAAAAACTGCTTGATCAACTGCTGAAGGACGCAAAGGACAACTCAATTCTTCTTATTCTTCGATTTTTATTTTCTTGAAGATGGTTTTGGGTTTGATGGTTTCAGTGGACGTAAACAGAATGATGGAATGTGAGGGAATGGAATAGGTTGATAACCTTCGAGATAAACAGAAAAGACATGCATTAGTCTCAAATAAATTCCACTAAACATTTTCCCTCAAAGTTTTCCTAAAGAATAAATGTTACCGTTACTTGTTTCTCAAACAAACAAAGTCATTCAAATTAACCTAGGATCTCAAACCAATGTAATGATTAAAGTAACAATATACATACTTAATCATTAAGTTCACATAAAGTTTCAACAAAATACATAAACTTAAATTAGCATAACCAAAATTGTCCAACTTAAACTGCATTTTACTTACTAATTCAACCAAACAGTCATGGAGAAGTCCACCAGAAGTCAATTAATTCCCGTAGGAATCTCCATGATATCGTACGTGCCTGTGAAACTCCTCGCCTCCGTAATATTTTGGCCTGGAATGTGCGTTTGTTTGGATTTTGGTGGAACCATTTGACAGCGTGCTCGCTTAGCTAAAAGGTTGCTAGCTTCGATTCAGCTGCTTCAGATTTTGGTTGTAGAAAAGAAAAGAGAGTTTATATGACTCAAAATAACTTTTTTTTTTATCTCATTGTGAATCAGTGTGATGTTAATCAGCTGAAATATGGTTAAACATTTTATACAGTTTTTATCAGTTTGATATCAGATACAGACAGATTTGTCGGTTTTGATATGAAACACAGTCATCCTCTTTATCAGTTTGTTAAAATGTGACAAACATTAGCCTCTCCCCTGGATGCAGGTAGCCTCTGTCAGGTTTCTATCCATCCGTAAAGAAATGCAATTCAGTGAGTAAGACCCCTTGAGTGGCATCATCTGTATATTTAACAGATCTACGGAGTCACATTTATGTAAGTGGAAACGAGGCGTAAAGATGAACGGTTGTTACTCCGGGATGTTACGGAACAAGAAATGACTTTATGTACGTTGCCGCACCGAAAAAGAAGTCTGGAAGTCTTAACTCCAACCGCTGGCTTCACTGGTCTTACAAGTCAAGTCAAGTCAAATTTATTTATAAAGCACATTTAAAAACAGCTACAGCTGACCAAAGTGCTGTACAATACATTAAAAAAGAAAAAACAACTTCAGATCACAGCGTCCACAAGAGAGAAATATATATATGTATACATATATACAAATAAAAAGAAAGAATATATAAAGAAAGCAACAAAATAAAGAAAGCAACAAAGGAACCTGAAAGAAATGGTCTATTCAGGACCAGGGGACTCAAATGCTAAAATATAAAAGTATGCCTTGAGACGGGACTTAAAAGAGTCAACAGAGGGTGCAGACCTGATTGAATGAGGGAGGCTGTTCCACAGTTTAGGGGCTTTTACTGAAAAGGCCCTATCTCCCTTTGGCTTGAGCCGTGAGCGGGGAACAGCCAGGACACCCATGTCTGATGATCTTACGGAGAACTTCACATCTGTTCCATCTGTTGTTGACGACGAAGGGTCCCGAGATGGTTTTGATGTTGCGCTCTACTAGTCAAGATGTACTTTGCTTTCTCATGGTTCAACCAAACAATGACGCAACTTAAGTAACAAAATAACTTATTTCAACGTAGGGTTTAGTGTGGTCTTTACACCTTAACTTAAGACAAAACTTATATGGGAGCTGGTGAAACGGCCACTGGTGATTGGTTACTACTGCAGAATGACCAATCAGCTACTTTTAATAATCGTTTTTTACCCTGGCTGCATCATAAAATACACTTTGAATTGGGAAATCTGAAAAATACAAAATGAAGAGATACACAGATCTCAGAAAAAAGTGTTTGGTAAAATGAATTTTACTTAATATAAAATGCTTTATAGTACATGTAAGTTTATTAAGTCGTACGTTAAATTCCCTTCAGTTAAAATAAATTAAAAGCCAAGTGGTGTTTTCTTGTAAGCAGAGTTTTACTGGAATGTAAAGTGTGTTACCAAAAAGCATTTTATTTATCTTAAAGTGTTAAAAGCATTTCCCTCTCATACAAAATGAATCTTTTTTTTTTTTGAGGATGCTTTCCATCCCTATAGTCTTACTCCTTCCTTTAATTCATTTTGCCCAGTGCTACTTTTACTTGGCACACTATCATCATCACACGCAATCAGAGGAATGGTGTGAAACCACCGGCAGGCATGTGTGGCGTGTGATTCGTCCCCAGTGGTGTGCCGGGGTTTCAAACAAAACAGGAACCCATCATCAACATGTGGCTTTGTAGCCTTGCTCGTGTTGATTCACTAATTGTGACTGGAACATCAGAGTCACACAATGGTGAATACATAAAACAACAGAATCCCTCTGGGCTTTAGTTTTTTTTTTTTTTTTTTTTACATTTATGACTGCTTTTTTTTTTAAATGCTGCCATTGTTTTTACAACTGAAAATGTCTGATCACCACTATTCTTTGAGTGCACCTTTTGGTCAAATAGTGTAAAAAGTGATGAAACACTCAACAGGGTTATTTAGCTGTTGCCTGTGATTCCACAATACACACACACACACACACACACACACACACACTGCGCAAAGGACGGTTGGAGTAGAGAAAGTCAGACACTGTAGCTCTACCAAGGAATTCATATGTTCCCGTCCCATCCCAAAAAAATATGAATAATGGCATGATTACCATGAAACTCGATGTAAGGTTGTAGCCTGGGCCAAGAACGAACCCATCACATTTTGGACCGGATCTAATTCAACTCCTGAAAAACCTTCAAAGTCAGACTGAACTATTGGCCTATGGGCTGCAATGGCCTCTCAGCGTGCCCCTGTAGTACAAAGTACAGATGAGTTAAATGTGTTACACTACTTATCTATCCTATCTCAGAAGTTTCCATGTGCCCCCTCATCGCTGCCTGTCTCCTCTCTCCCTTTCCCTCTCTTTGCTCTGTCCCGCCGAGTAGATGTTCCACAATACACCATCCCCAACCCTAATTATTGTTTACTGGTATCAATGCCTCGCTCTCTCTGTCACTCCCTCTCTCTCGCTCTCTTTCTCTCTCTTTCTATACCAGGGACCAGAGATGATGTGGTAATTACATCTGCCGACTGCTTGTCTGCCGCAGACGGCTCCGCGAGTCTCTACGCTCGGAGAGAAATTAGAGACTGCTCAGCACATGTCCAGGGCTGTAATTAGAATAAGTACTTTGTGTATGAAATGTGTTTATTTGTTTATTTATGAGACCCCAGAGTTCCACGGCCCTTCTTCTTCTTCTTCTTCTTCTTTCTAAGATTGGGTCATGTAAGGGGATGTGCACTAGAGACTGTGTCAGAATGCTGTTAGGAGTAGGCTAGTATTTGATCGTCTGTTGAGTACCGTTGTCTGTCATATGTCAGTTTGATGATATTTTAGAGTGAGATTTTTTGTATCAAATGTGACATTTAGTTTAGTTTAGTTTATTTTATTTGCACATTTTTTTGACAGAAGAGTCAAACAGAAAATTAAAACAAATAAAAAATAAAGCACATGCGCAGGTGAGGTCTTATCTCAAAACCTCACCTTAAGAGATTAAACAAAGTTCAAATAAAATACAGTAAAAAATAACAAAGTAAGAATATTTACTATCACAAATAAAATTTACCCCAATTGAAAATTACAAACAAACATTGAAAACATAAAAATAGAGAAAAACAGGACATACAGTATGTAGACAATATAACAAAATCAGGACAATGACGTTGTAATGATGGTCAGATAATTTACATGAACATTTCCATTTTCAAGTCTAATAACAAAACTTGTTGAGGCCATTAGTAACAGGACTGATATACAGATACTTTATGCAGATGGAGCATTTCCTTAAAAACCAAGCTGGCTGTTACTGACATTTAACATTTTCAGTCTGTTAACCTGTCAGCATTAGTCTCTTTAAAGCTCCTGTGAGGAGTTTTTAGCTGGGTATGAAACAGACTTAAATGAATACTGATACCTCATATGAGCAACAAAAGCAAAGAAAACCAATAACGACAACACTGATTGTTTTGATATAGTTGGTTTTGTTTATTGTGACCAACTCATTTCTTAATCAGGGCCAATTGTCAGTATTTGGCTTTAGCAGCGTTCTGGTTTCTGTTGGTAGATTAAAACTGTCGGCGTGTGTTTCTGTGAGTACAGGTTGTAGAGAGAAGAGGAACACTTTTGCCTTAATGCAAAACCTTAACTTAGTTCCTCTCATCCGATGATGACTGAGCTCTTTATTAATGTACATAAACATTTGCATATGTTTATAACAAGTCCGTAGTAAACGTCATCTCTCTACGCAGTCTACAGTGTGAAAACTATAAACTGTATAAAAAGATGGACGAGACAGCTGCTCCCTAAAGTGAAACCAAAAGATTAAGAAACCCTCCAATACTGACTGGCTGCAGGACGGGTAATAAACCCCGCCTCCTCCATTTTTCAAATAGGTATTATGAAGTGGGAGCCATGGTGATTTATGTGATTCATAATTTTTCAGAGAACTTGAGTTTGAATTTGTTATTTATTGTGAAAAAGAACATTATGTGACGTCATGATTGACAGCTCTGTTGACGAATGGGACTCCTGAAGTATTCTTTCCCCCGATTAGCCGAGGTAATGGAGAAGATCTGAGAGGAAACTTAACAAACAGTAACACAAGAGTCATAACCTCGACAACCTTGAGCGTCTTATTCCCGACTCAAGGATCCGTTCTGCTCTGGACCGCGCTAACCTGAGCCGCTCTATCGGTAAGTTAAATGACTGCTTTGGTTAGCTCCTCCAGGCAGATCCTTTTCATGCATGTCCTGGCTCTGTATTTTCATTTCATTTCATTTCAAACCTTTATTTATTCTCGAAAAGAGACACTGAGGTTTCCCCTCATTTCCAATGTCGTCGAGATTACAAGCACAGTAAAACAAGCAAAAAAACACATGAAACACTCAGAATCTGTGACAAAATCCACTGAGATCATTTAAAACAGTTTGAAACAAGTCGTTCAAAATCAAATTCCCAAGCTCTGGAAGAGAGGGAAGAACTCCGATCCTTAGAGTTTGCTGGACGGCGTTCCACTAAAAGAAAATGCAGATTTACAGAGTTTGTATGATGTCAGCAGCACAATAAGTCCACAGCTGTCACAGGTGTTTTTCTAGCTTTCTAGGAAGTTGAGATGGCCTTGAAGTCCCTCTTGCTGTCTTTCTGAAAATCCACTGGCCACACTGGAAGAAACAATATCACAATATATTTAGACAATAGCCAATAAATTACAAGATTGTGTCAGATAAACTGGTCAGCAGTTCACTTTAATTTCAAATGTTGTCTATTAAATGATGACAAATAAAATGCTCGTTGTTTGATTTTGATTCCATATTAATTAGATGTTAAAATGTCACCTAGCCAAGCCTATCCCTCTGTCACAGATCTAGTTGCTCTGATTGGTTGTAGTGTCTTGCAAGCCGTTTCAGTCAGCCCAAATTGACAACACGCCTAAGAAATAAAAAAGAAAAAAACAAAGAAGAGGTTCCAAACTAATTCACATTAACGCACTGGTCTGTTGATGCCAGGCTACCTCATGCCCATATGGACTTAAAAGGGTTATTGATCCTTGTAATTGTTCCTCCTCTCCAGACGGATTGTGAAGAATTCCTTTGCTAAAGTGCTCCCAAAGTAAGTGATGGCAGACGAGATCCACACTGCTTGTTCTGCGCTGAAATGTATTCTAAAGTGTAATTAAAGTTAATGTGAGGTTTCAGCAGTCTGAATTATCCATCTACCTTATGGAGTCTTAGTCTTTTCTAGTGGAAAATGGTTCTTGAGGGCCCGCAAAGACAGGAGGAAAGATTACAGTGACTAATAACTCGCCTGCTTCGGTTTACAAAAGGGCATTTGAGTATTTAAGACAGACTTTTAAACAATGAGGATGTATCTTTAATGCTTTAAAAATGTACTTATTCTGACTGTGTGCAAGTGGTATTAAGTTTTGCATTTTTGTTTAGGCCTATGTGAAATCTTTCTTTTCTTAGATTTCTGAAGTACACATGAGGAGACCAGCTCTTAGCTCCGCCAGGTATTGTATTCCTCATGTTCCTGTCATGAGCAAAAGCATAGTTATCTAATTCAATACTCTCCTCTTTCTGTGCTTAGCTTAGCTTAGCTTAGTTTATCTTATATTGGCTAATTTAAGTTTACAATAGTCACTTAATTCAAAACAATATAATATGTTTGCTGTTTTAAAGACTCGACCCAACTGTTGATAATATGACACTGGATCATACTGGAACATTTTCCAACTTGGTTATTAGATGTTAAGGCCCTGACACACCAAGCAGACTGCCAAGAACTGGTGGCGACAAAGGCCACCCGTGACGTCGGCGGGCAACGTCTTTTGTCTCTTCCAGAAAGTTGCACTAGAACACACCGCAAAGCCAAACAACAACGGACGTTCTGCGCATGCACGAGAAGCAATAACCCTCCATGCCAGCAGGCGGCGGTAGTGTGTGATCGTCATTCCAAAAAGGGGGAAACCAGAAAAGGACGAAGAAGAACGCAGATAAATAAACCGTTTTTGTGATACGAGAGGACAATTTTTTCACAGTTGGTCAACACTCGTAATATAGGTACTTCTAATCGAGAATCATATCTGATAAAAATATGAAAATGTCACTGGCGTTGTCAGCCGTTGGTCTTTTATTAGTGGAAGAAGAATAGAAGAGGTGCTTCCGTATTTCTTCTCGTGCACTGGCTCTCCTGTTTCGCTTAGCCGAACAGCCAATCAGGGAGACTCCTACCCCCAACCGCGCCGGCTCCTCCGATTCAACACGTAGAGTCGGCCAAAAATAAGGCCGACTGGGGCCGACCATAGACTGTAAAAAGACCGGTTGCGACACCGCTGGACACACCGCAAAGACTCACCGACCAGCCGACGGTCTCCCTGGTGTGTCGGGGCCTTTACTTCAAGCCATTAGTTGACAACCCGCCACATGTTGGAGGTGTTGATTTAATTACTTTAAAGTGTGGTTTTTGTAGTCATCATATTTTAAAAGAATGTTAAAAGTAGCCTAACATTAACAGAGAAAAAAACAAAACCATATAAATAAGCATAACTCATTTCCGTATAACAGCCCCTATAACATGTCCCCTGTTTCCAACTTCACCCTGGCTACCACCAAAGAAAGGCTAGCATGAAAAAACTTACCCTGGTACTCAGCATGCAGTTATGTTTCCACCTTGGAGCCTCAGAAGCCCCAGATGGGAGAGCACTAGAACTAGCTTTTGCAATCTGTTAAAACTCTGCTGTGAAGACAGATCAAGAGAGATTTATGCGCTGCATCATGTCTGCAGAACATTCTAGTAAGTTTTACTCACACAGGAGAGATATATTTCCCATAACAATAAATCAGACACCACTTTTAACTTTCTTTCAGATACATAATTCATTTGATACCAACCACCTGACAGTATACTAAATGTGTAGTTAACAGCAGCCAACAGCCGTTTGCTTAACTCACAGCAAAAACTGAAAACCGGCAAGATGTCAGCATCTCAAAATGTTGACAAGTTTAAAAGTTGTGATTATGGTGGTTTTTATGTGCCGGGTTACTTCTGAACAGAGGCAACTTAACTTTCTGTGTGGGGAAAAAAATTATAATTTCTCGAAATGTCAACTGCTTCTTTAAACCAATGAAGTTGCAGTTGTCAAAGAATGATTCCCTTTTATTGCCTCCCTTTTCTGGTCTACTCTCGAAGGATAGAAGGTGTTGTAAAGCAGCCTGCGGTGTTGAAAAATGAAGCCAATACGGCAGTGAAAAAAATCCTGCAGTTTGTCGAGGGTCCGCTTGAGGCTGGCTCCGAGAGTTACGGAAGTCACATACACACCACATTCAAAAAAAGCCAGTTTTTACAGAATAAATGAACACTTATAGCCTGGTTGAAAAAAACAAAATAGGTCTGGAAAGTTATTGTCCTCATGGCTCACACTGGGGGGGGGGGGGGTGAATTTTGATTTCATGAATGATATGTGGTAACCATAGTTAGGCGTGTAGTGTAGCAGACTTGATTGACAGGTGGCCGCAATAAAGATAAAGATAAACAGCTCAAAAACAGTAGTATAATTAGTCAAAATAGTAAAGTAAAGCAAGAAATTACAATAGAGATAAAATAATACTATACTATAAACACTTTCACTTGTGGAAAGACAGAGGACAGTTCTTATTAAAAAAAACACACAGTGTGTAGAATTACTGATTGTGATTGTGAACATTATTAGAGTCAGGTGGTAGTACTGTTGAACAGTCTGACTGCAGATGGTATGAACGACCTGCGGTAGGACTCTCAATGTAACAGTTTGTCAGCCAGCTTAAAACCCACCTCAGCTCCAGCTCTGAGTATGTCGTTAGGTTGACTGAAAGTTAGGGTGAAACAGGATTTCCAGCATGGCAGCTGTCACCGATGAGCCTCCGGCGCCCCCTGTCGTAACAGATGGGTGACGTCACTCAGGTTTGGTGCATTAATATTTACAGTCTATGGGTGTTGGACGTGGCACCAATAAATCAACTTCATCTCACTAATAGAGAATAGGAAAATTGAGTGAAACTCAGTTTCCATCTCACTTTAAAGGGGTCATATTGTGCTTTTTCTGGTTTTATATGCTCTTTAGTGTGTTTTCCAAGAGTCCTGTGCATGTTTAGGCACATCTATTCGCAAAAATTCAAAGTCCACAGAAACGCGGCTTCTCCTACATCCTCCTGTTAGCTGTAGCATTAGCTACATGTAACGCTCGGTTCTAGCCCCCCTCGGAAAAAATTTGCCAGTGTTGAGTCATTGATCTAAGCCCATTGGCTCGTTGTGGCAAGCCCAGCAGCTCATGTTGCACGCCCGTTAACTTCTGTAGCACGCCCACGATATGCCGTAGCCTGCGGTAGCACAGTAGTGCTAAGGTGCTAACGTTTATGCTCCCCTCGGAGCCAAAGTGGCTGCATTCCCAATATGGTAAAAGGGGCGGGACATTTCCAACAACCGTGCTGAGCGACTGACCAATTACGGCAGAGCCAACAGGCCGACCAATCAGATCAGACTTGGCACACGTGGGGACTCTGAACGTGGGCACTTCAGAGCCTTAGAGAGAGAGTCAGAAGAGAGCCGGTGCATGGAGCGGCAGTTCATGAAAACAGACACTTTTTTTATAACTTTAGCTGTTGTGAACATACTTTAGTAGGTACATAGATTAAATATATGAACCCCAAAAAGGGCATGATATGACCTCTTTAAGGAACTCTTGTAAATATCTTACTGCTTTGCAAATGTGCACGTATATTTATTTTTTAAAGTATTTAAAATACCAGTGACAAAGAGAATACCAAAAGTTTCCTCTTCTTCACTGGTGTAGCACGCTTCCCTTTTCACTTTGATAGGATCCAGTGTCAGAGACAAAACAGTCAAGTGGAGCGAGAGCTGCCAAGGGGCGCTTTCTCCACGCCCAGATTTATGAGCTGCACGATGAGACAACTCGGACCATTAAAAGATCATCTGGATCATCCACAGGCATTCTTGGATAATTTGGGAGAGAAAAAAAAAATCATTATGTTTATTCCTTTTAAACCTACAAGGTGGAGATGACCATAACGGAAATGTGTGTAGTGTAAGTTTATGTGCTGTGACATGTCTGTGGTTATTTTCATATTCCCTTTACGACGTTTAATTTCTCTTGTTTTTAGAAATATTATCAGCTTAGGAGGGCACTTTTGATTTTAATACCACAGTACTGCTGTCATGTTTTTTTTACAGATAATCTGAGAACAGACAGAAAAACAGATGCTGGATGAGATGAGGGACAAAGAGTGTCTACACAGCAGTGACAGGTAACGCATGGCAGACTGCCCGTCGTGTCTGTAGCCTTTAACTTACCTCAGAAGATGGATTGACCGGGCTTGCTTCATAAAATAACTAGTCAGACTTTTAGTGAAATTGTTCCCGTGATGGATCTATGCTTTTATGTCAGAACTGTCATTTTTTTCCTCCAAGCTAAAACGACTCGCCTTGTTGCTTTCATGTGCTCTGAAGGACTTCACATTAGAGCACTGAATTAGAGAGACCCCGATGCAAATGTCCAATAAACACATTGGCATTTCAAACACAATCGCTTTTAAGTAATGCATGGAAACGGTGTATGTCAGCAAATATTTATATAGGGACATGAATGTGTAGACGATGTGTAAGACCCATGACTTCATTATCCGTGACCAGGAGCACCAAAACGTTATTTATGTGACATACAGTAAGTGTTTTGGCACATTTCCACTCTGTATAGGTAATGACAAGTTTACTTGCCAACATCATTATCTCAGAGTGTGTGAACAAGAACTTCAAATTCAACCAATAAGCTCCTTTAACTGGACAACAAAAGCCGAGCCAGATGCTTTAATCTCAATAGTAAAATTGGTAATTACTCTCCCGGCCGGACACAGTCTGCATTTTGTCCTTGGCTTTTCAGGGATAAAGGGTCTTGGCGTGATCTGGCCGAGTGTAATGTAATCGAAAAAAAAAAAAAAGGCAAGGCCGTGAATCTGGTTTTGCGTGATGTCATCACTATGAGACACTTGTGTGATATCATAATTATGAGGTAATGGCGGGGAGGGGTGCGTAAGTTTATGACTTTGGCACACGTTCAGTTTACCGTCAGCCGACTCAAACAGGGTACTAATGAGAATGGATGGCCTGCCTTAAGCTATCTGTGTGTGTGTGTGTGTGTGTGTGTGTGTGTGTGTCTGTGTGTTTGTGTGTGTGAGAGACGGAGTGCACATGCTGTTATAAATTGGTCCTTATTGGCTGAATGGTGTAGTCACGAAAGGGTGGTGCAAATGACCTACAGGTATACAAGCCAGAGGAGGACACACAAAAAGAAAACATGAGTTTTTCATTTTACAAGTTTGACCAAATCTGATTCATTTTTCCACCGACACACACACACACACTGTTTTAGACAATGCCTCATGAAGCAAAGTCAGACAACACTAAACCACAAGCAGATGAAACGCATTGTAAACTGAGTCAGTCAGCATGACCCAACGGTTGGGTTGAGTCGGTTTCCAAATTCACACATTGTGGTTATGAGCAATCGCCACAATCTCTTGCACATAATCAGTTTCCATAATAGAGCTGCACGGTAAAGCCTGAGGTGTTGTGTATTTTGGGGTTTTTCTGGTTTCTAGTTAGTTTGATCATGTACAAAATTAAAGCTTCTTAACTGTTTCATTGTTGCTCGTTCTGAATAAAAATCAACAAGGGGACAAAATATGTGTAAGTTCAGGAAATAAAGTCCTATTTTTTCCAATTAATTTATTCCAAAAACATCATTGGAATTTGCAAGCATGTAAAGAAATATGTAGATTACAACATCAAAACCATCAGTAAATAATTAAAACCCCATGGAGGATGGGGGGGGGGTCTCAGGAGGCAAGACATGACGTATTAGGGTTGTCATAGGTAAGAGCAACACAGTGTAACACTATGATCACAGTTTTTTTGCAATTTCTTTTTACATGTAATGAAATGTAACCAAAATATATATTTTTGTGTGGAGAAAAATCTACAGGCAAACAGAAAACGTGCACAAAGATCGCAGTTGCCGCGTGATTTAAACGTCATCAACCCCAGCCAGTTGCTCACAGTAAAATTTCCATTATATAAAAAAAAAGTTTGGTTCTGACTTTTTTTTTTGTATTGAATTCTGACTTTAATGTCAGATATATATTTGTTGACTTTTTTTTCCCAGAATTCGTGCTCAGAAAAAAAAGAGTCAGAATTCTGACTGTTTTCCTCGGAGACAAAATTCTGAGAAAAAAGTCAGAATTATGACTTTGTTCTCAGAATTTTGTCTCCGAGAAAAACAGTCAGAATTCTGACTCTTTTTTTTCTGAGCACGAATTCTGGGAAAAAAAGTCAGAATCAAAACATTTTTTTTTTTCAGTGGCCCTAATCCTCTTCCGTAGTGATCACACACTGGCTCACCCGGACTTCCAGGGGGCTTGCGGGAAATATGACTTTCTGTGCATGTGAGATCAGGGCTGTAAAGAGTCTACACATTGTGCAAACTGAATGCTTAAAAGACTTCAGATAGAGCGACCTTTAAGGGGGGTAACTAACCCTATTTTCTCATGTTAAAGGGGATTTTGGGGGAATTGTTTTCAGGTTATCAAGGGTCAAGGAGGGGACAGACTGTTTAGACTTCTGAGACAAATATGTATGCTTATGGGCTTCAACATGAACTTCACTCCCTCTATGCTTTGTAACAGCTCGAATTGGAAAAAAAAGCTACCACTGAAATAACATCTTAAAACATCATGTTGAAAGAAACCTTTGCGATAAATGTTTTCTTTCACAATATAATTGAAAATTAACAGACGGCAAGTTTATTTGGCTTTCCCTTTCTTAGGAGAAAATCATCCTTGACTTTGCCTCTTTGTCCTTGGTTGGTGTGATGTATTTTCTTTTGCCCTGTAGGTGACAAATCATTTAATTTCTGAACCATTTAATGTGAAAATTATTGCCATTATATAAAGCTTATAGCAACAGTTGGCAAGCAAGGATAAGAATTTTTTGAACTCTTTTACGAGTTCACATATGGAGAATATTTTGACACACTTTCATACAATAACTGTGCAAAAGCAGTAAGCTAGAGGGGGAACAAAGACCCACACAGAGCACATCATAAATCCACATCTTAATGATTGAATCAATATTCCTCCTAAATATAAAATCAAGATTTTTATTGAATTCTTTTGGCTGCGAACGGGCTTAGACAATGAGTTTGACAAGGATTGTATTTATGCCTTTTAATCAGATGATTAAATTAGTCACACATTTCCAACACTGTTTGTCCTGACTACCTAATTGGCTGCTAAATTTGACATTGCTCAATCTGCATCGTGACCTGCTGTTTCATTGTCAATTACACTTGAGTTAGAAGTGAAAGTGTGACCTCACCCAAACCATCACATGTGCCAAAGTCACCCTGCAGAAATGACATCATGGACAATGATGTCATCCCAGGATTCCAGACCCTCTCCCATTCCCGGTTAAATGCTTTTAGGCTTGGCTGCACACTCACACTCACACTCACACTCACACTCACACTCACACACGCACACACAAAAGCGTGTGCATGTTAACAGGCTTGCGCTCACACTCAGACACACACGCGCACACGCATCAAATCCACTCGAGGGGCCTCACCCAAGACTGAGTCGTGATATAAACAAGACGAGCACACAACAGATGCGATAAGGATGTCATTTGGCCTCCAGAGCTACAAATGCCGAATAATAAGCTTGTTAAACTTCAGGTTTCTGACAGAAGCCAGGCCACAGCTTTATGTATTCTATCATGCCAGGAGAAAAAAAAACTACTACTACTAATCAGAATCTTAATATAATCCTACCACTAAAAGTACAGCTTAATTGTCTTGTAACCACTGTGTTAATTTTCCCCACAAAATAAAAAATAAAACTACTTGGCGATTAAAAAAAAAGGACCTTTGAGTGTTCGAAGAGAAGTGTGTTAAGGAAGCAACCGAGCTCTTTTCTTCTCTGGTAAAGCTTTATTTTGTGCCTCTGGTGTCCAAATCAAGCTGCAACCTCCTGGTCTGAGAGATCAAGCCTTGAATGTAGGGCCGAAAAAAGCTGCAGTTCCTCATGTAGCCATAAGAGGCAAGCTTCTAAAGGGAGTCAATCCCCATAAAGATCCATATTAAAATGCCCAATTTAACATCATTTCAGGCTGGTACATGACCAGTTTTGAACTCTATGGCTAGATTTCTCATTTAACGACAACTTTACAGGAGCTGAATTTTAGTATAACTCACCTGAATGTTATGCCGTATTAGGGGCGTGGTCACTTTGAGTGACAGGTGGATGCTGCTAGCTGTCTGCTAGGTGTTGTTGATGCATTTAAAGTCTTTATATGTGATTTTTCTCACTTAAATATAATAGAAATCAAGTATATCCTCTGAAAATAACTCTGTGAGTCATGACTGTCTACAATGGGTGTAACACCCGAGTCCCACTGTCTGTGATGTTTTCAGAGTTTTCAGAGTCCTATCTTCACTTTGTTTACATCGCCGAGACGGCCGGCTGACTCCTCCCCTCGTGTATAAAAGTTGTTTAATTGAGGGACTAGAGAAAAGAAGAATAACATACTGTACTCACTGCTTAACTGTGTTTCTAGATCACGCTCATTTCAGGTAAATTTACATGCAGTGTGAAGATACGAGCATAATAAAGATCGCTAGCATTAGCATGCTAACACAACAATGCAGCGCGAGTTGTTTTGGTTTCATGCTGGTGCTCAAGGGCGACATCTGCTGGATCAAAAAATCGCATATAAAGCCTTTAAGTGACTTCTTAATGCAAAAATTTGACAAATCATAAGGCTTGAGGTCCATGAGGTTTATTTTGCTAACAGGCTGTCCAAGAAGTTTGTGCTCCAGTATTTTCGGGGACAGAAATTGTAATATTGTTTTACTGATAGCACTGTGAAGCAGGTAACCGCTAGTTCAGTGTTGGTCATAAAAAAAAATTTATGTGACAACCCCTACATATTTTTAAGTTCTATGGTGTGATTATTATAATGACCATATTATTCGAATTTAACTTTAATTCTTGATTGCTGGGATGACTATTTGTTTAAATTCTTGTGTTTCTGTGTGATTCTTTGGAAAGTGTGTGTCAGTCACAGTGTTGGATTTTAAACTTAGCGGTAACTTCTTTCTTTCTCTCTCTCTCTCTCTGTCTCTCTCGCTCAAACCCGTACACAGGCTCCCCCCCCCCCCCCCCCCCCCCCCCGCGGGCTCTGTGCCCAGTGCCTGACCTTAGTAAATACGTGGCTAATTTGAAGCATGTGGCGGCAAATTGGAAACACTGAGCTTTTAAAACTGTGGACTTTTCTTTTGCACATGCTAATTCCTCCCAGGAGATCCCATCAGGTGAAATGACCCAAAACATGTCAATGTTAGGGCAACATTTGGGCCCACGGGGTGAAAGGGGGGTGGGTGTGGGGGGTTGGGGGTGTAGCAGGCGGGGATCGAAAGGGTAGACGAGGAGCCAGCTGAAGGGCAGGGGAGTGGGTCAAAGACGGCGTGTTTAAAGGGAGGACATTCATTCAAGCCATCCCTTAATAAAACATCACAGGTGCTCTCCTCCCTCTTTTACTGTCTCCTTTTTTTTTTTATCTGACACGCACACTTACACATGCATGCACACACCTCCCACACACAGGTGGAAAATCTGAGTGTTCTACCTCCTGTTCAGCAGAGAGCTGTATGTTCCAATAGAAGACAACAGGTGCACACAAGGCAGGAGTGCACATGCAGTTCAGCACGAGTCTGTGTGTGTGTGTGTGTGTGTGTGTGTGTGTGTATGTGTGTGTGTGTGTGTGTATGTTTTATAGTTCCTGCTAGCATAGATGATTGATAAGAAAAATGCAGTCATTTTTAGCTAAGGACAACACATTTTTGCCTTTAAGAAGATGACGATGTTTTAATAAGAGCTTTGCCTGAAAACCATTCCAAGCTAATTATGACGCCTTTTTCAGTCCATCAAGAATTCCTTGTATGGCACACACACCCAGAAAGATTCTAGCTTTACCGGGTTCACATGCAGGAAATGTGTCCCACTCACTACGCAGTGTTGCATGTTTCCATTCCCATTTAACTTTACATTTTGATGACGTGAAGTTACCTTGACATAGTACAATTTTATAAATATAACCTTCATGGATCCAAAAGTTTTAATAGAGCGGGCCTTATCTGAAGTGTTTGACATGTTGTTGGACAATTCCTGAGAACTGTTTTTCTTTAATATCAGTGGCCTGTGATTTAATTTACTTTGGGCCACAGTAACAACTGTAGCTGCAATACCAACAGTGGCCACTTGGCAAAGTAACCTGCAATTGCTGAGCGTGTGTCCTTTGTCTCAGTTGAACCAAATCCAACAAATGTCACCACGCTGAAGTAGCTCAGTCTGTAATGACTTGGGATATAGGAACCTGACAGTTGCCGGTTCAAGTCCTGGTGCAGACCAACTCTGGAAACTGGTTTGGTAGCTGGAGAGGAGCCCGTGAGCAAGGCACTGACCCCACCCCCACTGGCTCAGGAGCGCTCGTTGTGGGCAGCCCTCTCACTCTGACATCACGACATTAGTTCATGTCCATAGGATCCTGTTGTGTGTGTGTGTGTGTGTGTGTGTGTGTGTGTGTGTTTCAGCCTATGTGTGTGTAGCATGTTCAACAACATGAGGGTAAAATTGTATGAAAGTATATCTTCTTAGAAATCAGTATCCATAGCTTTCTCTCTTGTGACTGACGCAGAGGCCTGGAGGGCAACAAGAGCTCATGTGGAGGCCACCATTGGACACACTCTGGGGCTGCAGGCTTGTAAATTTACCACCTCAACGGTAAAACAGTGCAAATGTGCGTCACCTGACCACCACAGAAAATGAAATTTACCACCTGGCAACCATAAATGTCTAAACAATAAGTAATGGTAATCAGTTGATGAGATATTTCAGGTTAAATAACA
This sequence comes from Labrus mixtus, assembly GCF_963584025.1. Lineage (NCBI taxonomy): Eukaryota > Metazoa > Chordata > Actinopteri > Labriformes > Labridae > Labrus > Labrus mixtus. The sequence goes on from NC_083624.1 coordinate 5,302,031, forward strand.
GTATCATTGAACAATCATTGAAATCCCAATAGCAATCGCGCTTGAAGGCCATGTCTAAAGCAAAAATGTGTTAAAAAAAAAATATGAATGTAGAAAATAATAAGATAAGATAAGATAAGATCCTTTATTTGTCCCACAATGGGGAAATTTACATTGTTACAGCAGCAAAGAGCAAAGATTGCAAACAGAAAGTGAACACAGTACAATTTAAATAAAAAAAATAAAAATTAAGAATGTACAAAAAAATAAATTTCTAGTCATGATATACATTTGCAGTAAATAGCCTCCCTATATGCTTGGCTGAAATGTGAAGAACACAGTTTTCCAACAATCTGGAGGATCTCTTTGCACATTTCATGTCCAAAGACGAGCTTCCTCACTGGACTAAATTTAGCCCTGATCCCCTCTGGAGGGTAGAGCAGGTGGAGGTGACGGGGGCTCTGGCCTGTACTCAAGGGACAGAAGGGTGAACTCCATGACCAAAAGCTCCGGACCTCACAATCTAGTAATAGAACTGATAATGATATCCACCAACTCAGCACAAACACGCCTTTAAAAAAAAAAAAAATGCCACAAACTGTGTTATTGCCTCAGAGTCATGGTTAAAATCTTTGTCATTCAATGTTACAGTCCCAGGCTGAAAACAACAGATTTTCGCTGGCAGACTCTAAAAAACCACTTATCAAAACTCCTCAGCAGCGCCAAATGAAAACCTCCAACCATGCCTCAATATTTTGAGACTTGCAACGTGTAATTTGAGACCGGCTTTAGTGGCAGCACAGTCTCCAAAAGCTCACAATTGTCCCTTTCTTTAGAAGCAGAGAAGAAAAAAAAAAGAAACACAAAAATGCTACAACTCTACCTTTCCACTAGAATGACTCCAATATCTTCCACTACACATGATGTCTTTCCCCACCGTTTCTCATTCCAGAAACTTGCTGATCCCCATATTGCTGGCCCATTCACCGAGATGACATCATTGGCTCACACCATGCCAACTGTGCTCAATAAAGCCCAGGCGTGTGTTTCAGTGTGGGAGTGCCTCTGTTGCACCGAGACTCGTATGAAAGGCTCGAGTGAGAAGATCCTTGTACTAAATTAGCCATGGCCAAAAAAAAAAAAAAAAAGAAGAGTATTTCTCGCCACCAACATTCACTGAGTAAATATAGGAACATAAGAACATCCTTTCCAACCTCCAGTAAATGTAAGTGTCCAAAGCTGAGCGAAGAAAGATAAACTACTGCCGAGTGATGCCTTGAAAAAAACTATTAACCCTTAACCCTTAAACTATTGTAGGTAGTTCAAGAACCAAAGGAGAGTAACAACATCAGTAAATAAAAATACACCCCCAAACGCCGTATGTTCATGCTACACTAGGATTGATGGAAGCAGCTAAGCAAAGGGTCAGGTGATGTAATTATTGGCCGACAAAGTCCTTGAAGGTAAGAAAAATTGGTTTGGATGAAGCGATTTAGATCCAAAAAATCACCCTGCACAACTATTATTTTTGCAAAGACTGAGCCATATGTTTTAAATCGTGATCACATGAAGGTGAAGGCCCAATACATTAAGGTAGTCGTCATTTTAACCAAATATGATCTTCGTCAATTTCCATGGTGGGGTCAATGGGTGTCAAATTTGGAAATACTCATGTGACCTTCTGCAAGTGTAGTGATTATACCCACTTTCATTAGGAGCAGATTCTAATTTACAGTAAAGTTAGCAGTTTACCACAGCTTAGGGTAAGCTTAAAGAGCCCATATCATGCCCTTTTTGGGGTTCATATATTTAATCTATGTACCTACTAAAGTATGTTCACAATAGCTGAAGTTATAAAAAAGTGTCTGTTTTCATGAACTGCTGCTCCATGCACCGGCTCTCTTCTGAGTCTCTCTAAGGCTCTGAAGTGCCCACGTTCAGAGTCCCCACGTGTGCCAAGTCTGATCTGATTGGTCGGCCTGTCGGCTCTGCCGTAATTGGTCAGTCGCTCAGCACGGTTCTCGTAAATGTCCCGCCCCTTTTACCATATTGGGAATGCAGCCACTTTGGCTCCGAGGGGAGCAAAAACATTAGCACCTTAGCACTACTGTGCTACCGCAGGCTACGGCATATCGTGGGCGTGCTACAGAAGTTAACGGGCGTGCAACATGAGCTGCTGGGCTTGCCACAACGAGCCAATGGGCTTAGATCAGTGATCTCACACTGACAAGACGTCACACTGACAAATTTTTTTCGAGGGGGGCTAGAACCGAGCGTTACATGCGGCTAATGCTACAGCTAACAGGAGGACGTAGGAGAAGCCGCGTTTCCGTGGACTTTGAATTTTTGCACATAGATGTGCCTAAACATGCACAGGACTCTTGGAAAACACACTAAAGAGCATATAAAACCAGAAAAAGCAGAATATGGGACCTTTAAGGCAGTCATCATTTTTTTTTTTTTTTTTTTTAAGATTTATTTTTGGGCTTTTTGTGCCTTTATTTGAGAGACAGGACAGTGGATAGAGCCGGATACCAGGGAGAGAGAGAGTAGGGAATGACATGCTGGAAAGGAGCGACAGGCCGGACCCAAACCTGGGCCGCCCGCCCAGAGGACCACAGCCTCCACACATGGAGCGCGCGCACCAACCACTGCGCCACCAGCGCCCCGGTAGTCGTCATTTTAACCAAATATGAGCTTCGTCAATTTCTGTGGTGGGGTCAAGGGGTGTCAAATTTGGAAATACTCCTGTGACCTTCTGCAAGTATAGTGATTATTACCACTTTCATTAGGAACAGATTCTAATTTACAGTAAATTAGCAGTTTACCACAGCTTAGGGTTAGCTTAAAATATGCGAAACAGCTTGACGTCCAATGCTCACGAAATCCCTTTTCAGATAGAAATTCTGCAACAGAGCCATAACAAAGTTCATCCGTCATTGGGCATTTGTACTTACAGTAATCATTGCATCTGCAGTGGTGTGATATTGGAATCCCAGGGAGTGATTTCACATTGTCCTGCGTTCAGAAGCACCAGAGGCAGACTATGTCATCAAAGGCTGTGTCTGAAACCGTGTTCTTTTATATTATATTCATACTAAATATAACAGGGCGGGGTATTTCCCGAGGTAAGACGTGACGTAAATAAACAACGCGGAAGTAGCGACCGAAGCAACAGAGTCCGCTACACGACGTTATAATGAGAATATTTGCCTTTATATCAATGCTATGTGTAATCCAATGGAATGCAGACATTTAACTACGTGCACGGAGATCGTAGAGGTCGCGTGCAGACACTTGAGACAGTCACTGTATATAAACGTCACTCTCTTTCTATTGGCTCAAATTGAAATCTCCGGAGTATATGCTGCCGCGTTCAGACATCAGCTCACTCGGATATTCTGCGGATAAAATACTAGAGGTCTGGCCGGAGAAACTCTGTTTGCGTTCACACATAGCCTAAAGAACCTCCGGGTAGACAAGTCTCTGGAGTTTTTCAGGAGATTTCCGTATGTGTGAAAAGGGTTTATGTTTAAATATTGAATGTTTATGTCATTTTACAGGCATAAAGTCTACAATTTCGGTCCGGGAGGTCCGTGTCCGACGGTCCGACAGGTACTCGAGTACTCGTTCATTAGGTAATTTGAGTAATCGAGTACAGGGATTACTGTAAAAGACTAACCAATGGCGGCGCTCGCCAGCCAGCCAGCTAGCAGCATACAATTAAAAGTAACATTACTGAAATAGATTTTATATGTTGTCAAGTAATTATAAATGACTACGTAGTTGCATTAGCAGTCAACTGATGTTAATTGTTGTTCGGGTGGTTGCACTAGCTTATCTAACATAGCTCGGATCGGAAATACGTTGCGTTACCAGTAATTAATTATGTTGCTAACCGCCGGATTACTAGGCAGAATGCAGAATATTCTGTGTGAGTATGTAGTAGGAAGTCATTTTGTTTGTGGTTTCGGACACAGCTGAAGAGTAGGCGCTCCCCATACACACTCACTCAGGCATGAACACACAAACACATCCCTGATCCGCCCTACTAGCTCTGACATTACCCCCCCCCCCCCCCCCCCCCCCATTACTGCTCTGTTACTACCTCTAAAGGTCGGATGCGGGATGGCACGGCGTCATCCTACCATTCCACCTCAGTGTGTTACACATTGCAGATGAGGCGTAACGGCGGGCGGGGGTTACTGGGTTTGTAAGGGGCTAAAATCTGCCTACTTGCACATCTTAAGCTCAGTAATTAACACCAGAGATGCCAATGTCAGCACAAGGATTTATTTTTTAAAGGATGTTGTACAGAGGAATATTTCTCGGCTTTGGAGCAATGACTCGAATATGCTTCCCTCTGATTGTGGTCTTTGTGCTAAAGGTGATCTAAACCGCTTCAGACTGTAGCCTGTTATTTAGCAAGCAGACATTAGATGTATCAATCTTCAATCATTTTTGATTCCCTCAATGATGACCTTAGCTTTATTCATATGCTTAATTATTATTTTTTTACATAGTTTTGGCCCACACTGGGAAGTCTTTGTGCTAACGACAGACAATGAAGCCAAACAGAATTCCGACTTTCTGCGGTACTCCTTCATGTACTAGTTTTAATCTTAATGACAGTGTATGACTGGGATTTATGGTGTTGTGGTGGTTGCAATGTTGTGTAATTAAAGTCTCCCCTGTTAAGTCCATCCCCTCCCTGATTCTCCACCACACCCCACTCCTCTTTCTCTTCCCTCACACCACACACACCACCCCTGCTCCAAAGACCAGCTCGCCTCTTTTATTGTGGAAGTGTTTCTCTCTTCCTGGCATCTCTCGCTCTCTCTCTCTCTCTCTCTCTCTCTCTCTCTGCACTTGTGTTAGCGCGGCAGGTTTGGCCGATGGTTTGGGTATAGCGGGTGTGTGTCAAACAGCACCTTCCCTCTGAGGAAAGGAACAGTGGAGGGCTGCAAGAGGAGGAGGGGGAGCGTGTGTGTGTGTGTTGGAGGAGGGGGGGGGGCACAAACACACACTTACACTGCATGGTGATGTCATCTAAAATGACATCATCTCATGGAGGGGAGCCAAGGGACCTGATGGGTTCGCATCCTCCAGTGAGTTAAAGGGAGAGAGTCTTGTAAATAAAGGGAAGGATAAAAACGGGAATGAACAATGAACTGTGATTTTCATTTTTTTAGTTTTCTGCACATCGTTTGCTTTTTTTCTGACAGTATTCATCATGCGTCGTTCTTTAAGGAGTACATCCTTTATCCCCATTTGCAGGTGTTAGCGTCCTGAGGGAAGTACGCATGAGTGCAGCTAGAGTGCAAGAGAATCAATACCACTGAGCTAATATACAAACACCCATACTGGGTAATAACCCATCATACACATCATAATATCTATACCAGATACCGCGCACATACAAACATGTGCGGAAATACACAAACATATGCATGTCATAATATTTACACAATGACAGACATGGGCTCTCAAATAAACACACTCTCACACAAATTCGGGTTCTGAGGAGGGACACCTGTGTCTCTGCGTGTTTCCATTGTTGTCCACTTGGCTGTGCTGTGCTCCACACTGTGCTCACAGCAGGCCTGCCATCTGAAACCAGACACCTATGGACCAGAATCCCTGCAGGAGTGATACATCGCTGGAGCCGCTGGAGATGCTGAGGACTCTACGCTTTGGCATACAGTGATGTAGTATTTGTAGGAAAAAAAAATCTTACTTTATTTCTCTAAGGCAAGGTTATGATTCATTCGCTGCGTTTTGTAGCTGGACAACATCTTTTGAAAGACTTTTTGAAGACCTGCCAGTGACACTCAAAAGGTTCCCTTTAAATGACAGCGCATTGCTAGATGAAAAGCTTGCGATGATTCAATCTTCCTTATCGCTCGCTTGCTGTCGGTGGCAAACTGACTCAACAGTAAAAATAGAGAGGCATGTAGTGTGGGACAGAGAGGAGCAGGGATGAGAGATAGGGAAGGGAATGAGGGAGGGCTCGTCGTGATGTGAGGGTGTGAGTCCACACAATGGAGGAAAAAATTTGGTCAGGCATTAAAAAAAAATGAAGATGTGAAATTCCTTCTTTTTTTTTTGTTTGTTTGTTTGTTTGTTGGTTTATCGCCCTGACCACGTCTATTCTAAGCAGGGGTATTACTCACGGCGATGTTTTTGAAACAGCTGCATGGATGTGCATGTTCGATTGCACGTATTACTTTAGAAGTTGTGTTTCAAGTGCAATCATCGCTGCAATCATCTTACTTAACAAGAAGTTATACTTAGAACAGAGAAGAGGAAGCGCACCATTTTAGTGATTACTTCCCCTTTAAGTCCACTCACTTCGTGTTCTTTTTAGTCGGGTTGAAAGCTTGCGTGCATATCCCATCACTGGAACAGTACAATGCATGTCATGCAGGCTATCTAATGAACACAATGAGTTCATTATGTACAACCACAGGCGTGCATTTGCACACACATCGTACATAATGTATGAACAACTCTCTGATTTCTGTCACACACACAACATGCTGAAGTATCATGTAGGGTCACGGGTTATTTGTGCATATACATGGGAGGGATTCACTATTATCCCACTCCACACACGGGCCTATCACGGTCCACTCTTCCCCAGCTTCTCTCCTGCAGTATTGGTATGGCAACATTGGCAGAGCCGCACTCCTACTCTCTTCCGATCTTAGTCATAGGCCTCGCTCATGAGGCACCAGCTGAAGCCCTCCAACAGAAGATATGTTTGGTCACTTCCGTGTGTTTTCTCTCTGCGCACTTTATCACTCCTGCACACACACACACACACACACACACTGTCCACGTGTGCCTGAGTCCAACTGAGAATTTAGAGGATTCAGTTAGAAGGTCTCGTCGTTTCTTCTGGTTCTTCAGGTAGGTTATACTTTCGTACAAGACTCTTTGGAGGTGAGCTTGCATGTAGCATGTACTGTCTTGATTTTGCCTTTGAGATTAAGTTTTCTGCAGATTATTTGTTTGGCTCAGGTCGCTTAGTAACTTGTTGATTTCTATTGTGCTGACAGAGCGGGTCAAGGGAAAACGATCACAGGAACACTCGCAGTCCCTTTGGACAACCGACCCATGCTCACTCGATGAATATGGGACACATATTGTGCAGCCATGTTGCATGGAGGGTCTTCATACGTGTGAATTCCTGTCAGCTTGTCTGCAAGTCTGCATTGCACAACCATACAAGTAACAGCAGATAACGAGGAGGAAATGTTGTCATTCAAAGAGTAAATGGTTCAATCCTTTGTGGCTCAATAACTGCATCTTTGCTTGGGTTAAATCTTCTTTGTTACGTTATACTTTTCTGACACTCCCGTCTACATCCACAAAGGTCAGCTGCGTCACCTCTTTTTTTTAATGAGCTCTAACTCGGGTTGCATGCAAGCTTTGTTATTGAGATTAATCTGATGGATTTTAAGGCGTAATGACATTAGACGGTAATTGGCCTTAAAATCCCTTTACAGTCCTGATGGTTGTTCTTTTTTTTTTTTTATGAAACATTTTTTATTTTTGGTTTCTTAACCCTTAATTGGATAGTACAGTGGACAGAGTAAGGAATGCGGGGAAAAGGAGCCACAGGTCGGACTTAAACCCAGGCGCACGCCTACAGGACCACAGCCTCCGCAAATGGGGCGCGAGCCAACTGCGAGTCCACCCGCCACTCCCTCTGATGGTTGTTCTTAGATGGAGAGGGATCATAACTGCCTGCGAGAACTCTTTATCATAAAGTTGGAAAGCCCCCCCAGATGCCTTTCCAGTGGAGAAAAAGTGATATGTACTAGTATGTCCTGCAAGATGAAGTTCAGGTGGAGAAAGCTTAACAACCTGCCTTTACAGCTAAAACCTGAGAATTACCCTCTGGGTTGCCCCGAGCATTAGCAGGGTGCCCTTGAAATAGAAATAAAGCGATAACATGCCATGTCAAGAAATGTGATAATGTCCCATCCTGGGTCCTTTTCTAGTGGATGCAATGTTCATAAAGTGTCTTACAAGATGACCTTAAAATAGAGACGATACAAGGTGAGCCCTGTAGACCAGGGGTTCCCAAATATTTTTGGCACGCGACCCCCAAAATAATGATGTCAGCAAGTGGTGACCCCCATTGTCCCTGGATGTGTTTAAAACATTTAATCTATCCAAATAGTAGCATTAGAACAGCCAAAACACGTCATGTTATTTTAGTAATTTATTGTAAGAAACGCTAGAAAAAGAACGCCCGTAATCTCTTAAACTACTCTTTTGTTTATATTTTCACAATAATGGATAAGATATTTAATTTGGGATTTTTATATGCTTTTTGGAAGGAATCTCACGAATCCCCCCCCCCCCCCCCCCCACTCTCTCACGACCCCCACTGCTGTAGACGGTCCTTCCAGTGGACAGAATGTAATAAAGTTCCCTCTAGGATGAAACTCCAGCCAGCAAGTAAAATGTGATAAAGTTTCCTTCCAGTTTAGAAAAACATATAAATAAAGCATCACTTAAGTTTCTCTTTTCATGTAGAAGAGATGATTACGTGCCCTCCTGAGGGGCGCTTAAACTGAGACAATGACTCCCCCCCCCCCCCCCCCCCCAGAGTGATCTTCCAGTGGAAACACTTCCACAGTGTGCCTTTACAGTGAAGAAAAAGAAGAAAAAAAATGTCTTCTAAGTTGACCTTTAACTGGAGACAATGCAAGAAAAGCCCGTTCTGGTAGAAGGAAAAAGGGATAACTTATCCTTCATGGTGCTTTTTCTGTAGAGAAGATGTCATGAAGGGCCTTCAAGGGGGAAAATGTGACAAAAGTCTCCCATCCCAACCTTCCAGTGCAGAAAACTTGATAATGAGTCCACCAAGGTGACTTTCCATGAGGAGAAAACAAAGTTCAAAAACTGACCTCTAGGGTGCTCTTAAAACAGAGATAACATAAAGAGGAACCCTGTAGGAGAAAAGTTTGAAAGGCCTTCTCGGGTGCTCTTCCAGTGGGGGAACTTTATCATTTTCCCTCAAGAGTCATCTTCCAGTGGTAAAATCGTGATCATGTGACCTCCAGGTTGGCCTTTCCAGTGGAGAAAACTCAACACGGTGCTGCACTACACTCCAAACATGTTGCCCACTGGTGCGCCATCATATACAGTTGGTATCCTTTTTTTTCCTCACCCCTGCCCCCTCAGACAGCCTGAGTCTGCCTCTGCTGAAGCTGGACTATTAAACATACTCCCCCTTGCTTTTTTATTACGTCAAACATATTTAGATTGCATTTTTGAACACTGAACATCTCTGAATGTAATCCGTGACAGAGAAAAAGATTGAAAAGAGAATAGGGAGACCTTTGAACTAGTCTGGCAATTTGCGTTTAAAAAAGCCTAATTGGAGGGGTCCAGTAAAAGGGCCTCGGCTCTCAACCCACTCCTGACTAAGTGGCCAACAGTTTATTTAAGGGGACAAATAGGTCAAACAGCCTCTAATTATCCCTCAATTTAAGGCAAGGATTTTCTTCTCTTGCTCTTTTTTTTTTTTTTTTTCTCCTTTTCTTTTCTGTGTGAGTGAGAGAGCCGCATCGTTCCAACTCACCAACCAGCGGTCTCTGTTGACCTAGTTCTGCTCTGGACACGGGGACACACACAGGCCTCACCCACGGTCTCCTCTGCAGGGCCCCGTACACACAGAAAAAGACAGAAGCTGAGGATGTAAACATATTCACTCAGAGAAAGCAAGCCTCACACACTCACATCCATATAACCCTCTGTGGCATTTTATCCATCACTTTAATTGAGTGAACATCATTGATCTTGGATGCGTCCCTGGCTGACAAGGATACCATTGACAGAGTGACACTGATTATGTTTGCTTGCTGGGAGTGCATTTTCAGTCTATAACATGAATGAAAAAGCATGGCTGTCACATGAAGTGTCCAAGACTTTGCAATCTTAGGTCTAACTTCCTTGTTTACGGGAAAATCACTCCAAAGCCGTCAGATGCAGTGAATTGACCTGACAGGTGTCTAAATTTGAGCAAAAGTTCACTTTGAGGTATTGATTACGATACATTTAAAAGTGATTTAATTGCCTTTGCAAATTAGACCACTTCATTTAAGAGAACAGTATGAATTTAATCAACTTTTCATACACCTAATAACCCTAAAACCTCTCTGCAGCTGCTGATGAATTATATCAGTGTGTCATGTACACACACACACACACACACACACACACACACACACATGCACAGAGTAAGAGAGAGAGACAAACAAGCTACTGAGTTCTTCATTTTGACTCATATAGGTTCCTCCCACTCAATATGACCTTTCAGTTGCGGCTCATATTCTAAATATCTGAGCCAAGTTAAACAAAAGGTGTGATGTGTTTTTTTTTTTTTTAACTGCCCTGCTCTTGCATAATTGATCGCACTCCGTATGTGCTCTTTGCTTTATTTGCGTGTTGAAAATTGCTTCAGATAGATAACGGTTCCGGCACAATTTGTAAACAATTGCTTCACAAGTTAATTAACAGTTGTTGCTTTTTCTGTCGTTTGTAATTGGACTGCTCAACTCGAATATTGGACATTTTCTAGATACGATGGATATTTTCTTCTACGTTTATTTTAATGATGAGTTGTATTTCGAATAAATGCAAAGTTCACGACCCGTTTTCTTTCACTTTTAAGAGAGGGTAGAAGTTGAATTTGCAACTCGGATTTAAGCAAACTGTTTTAAAGGTGTGTGTTATGCGCATTAGTTTGAAGTCAAAGAATTAAAAAAACACAGACAGTGAAACCTTTTTCTCACTTACATGTGTGTGTTTTTAGAATAGTATGATTGCTGGACAGATTTCTGAGTGGGAATTTCAGAATATCTTCACCATCTATTTCGGCGCACTCATCGCAGTCTTGTTCTTCATCGATGACCTTTAAGGGAGAACCGCAGCCCATCAGATTATTGCGCCTGTTTACTGTTTCTTCTTTGCATTCTGACTGTGCATCAGCCCACACTTCGGGCAGATATTCAAATCCTGCTGCATAACTGTGAGCGTGACACTCCCAAAAACACACACGATGAGAGAGAGAGAGAGAGAGAGAGAGAGTGCGTTTAACAATACTGGTGACTTTTCTGCATGCTTTCTTTCTTTTTACGCACAGAATGCGGGGAAACTAAAGTTCATTTAAACACATGCATTATGAGTGATAAATACAAAGCAAGCAGCCATGACATTTTCATGATGTATGAATTAGAACTTGTCATCCTGCGTTTGCAGCACCTCGCAGCTTTAGTTTTAACTTGATTTCGTGCACAAATTCTTTTCAAACTTCAAAAAAAATGAAACTGGTAAGTGACGATTTAACGTTCACACTTTTTGTCAGACTTTTTTTTAATACTGAACAGTGATGATCTAATTGGCTCATCAAGTCCCATTTTCAGGAAAAGATTCCGTCTTTCTCAAAGACAAAACGGGGTCGTTTCATGCGTACTATAAAAAATCCTCAAAAAGTCCACTTCAGTACTTAAATGTCGACTGCTTGTATTTAATTGCACTTTCAGAAACATAAATGACCACAAACAAGCACTGACAAATGTTTATCAAGTCTAAGACCACTAATAGTGTTTCATGCTTCTTTCTTTTTTATATAATACACTCGCCTGTATGTTTTAAAGTCATAATCTACAGATACATATCTGTTTATACATATCTGTTTTCCCCCTAATCGTTATTTATAATGATATTTTTATTTTCTTGTCTGATCAATCCACAGCTAGAACAGTAAAGACACACGTCACCCATGCGTCTCACACCTCACACTGGCTGCTGCACCTGCTGTTATAGGGATAACATGTGCTATCAGTATGGATCAAATCATTTCATGTACGTGCAAAACTTTCATTTAGATTGTAACAACATACTCACCTTATCAGTGAAGATGTGTGTCACGTTAATGTGTTCCCAATTAGGTTCTTGGGTTCTTGATTCCAAGTTATTTACGCCTTTTATTTTTCTTGCATAACAGAATCATGCAACCTGAATTGCTGCAAACAATTTCTTTGCTTTGAGAGAAAAGGAGATGGAACAATTAAGGTGGATAATTGGGAGCCAAAGTAATAATTACATGCAACAAAAAGGAGGACTTTTAAAGACAGTTTTCTCTGCAATTCACAAACTCTGAAAAATGCTTCTCAATGACGTCTTTTACGCACGCAGATAATTTACTCCTACACTGAACAATAGGCTTTACCTTCTTTACACTCCGCTTGAATGTAAGGTTTGACTCATTGTAGAATTGATTTTTGCAGAATCTCTCCTTTATTTTTTTATTGTTACCGTTTCATATTCAATTTGTCCAAGCGTAATATGCAACAGAGGGATGCCAGAAACTCCAGGCCTGCAGTTGCACCAGAAAAGTCTCTGATGAGCTCGTTGACTTAATGCTCTTCTTTAATTGCTACACTCTTCATAATCCACTTGTAACCTGCAAAAATGCACCCCACTTACTCCCCGCACATCTTGTCACAGCCTCTGGTGCAGTAAGGTCAACTATCTCAAGGGCATTTAGGGGGGGGGGGGGCTGAAGGCATTTTCCATTTGATATAGAAGTGATCTAATCGCTCTCTTCCTTTTTAGCACATGCAGCCAGTCGACGGGGTTTGGATGGAGAGCAGGGCGTCTTGATGGTGACTTCACTGACACCAGACTACTTCCTGACGCAACGCTACTGTAAGAGCGGCGGGGGAAACAGGGAGCTCACCTTTTTTTTTTTTTTTATCCGATGAACCTCAACAACGTGATCCTATTTCTGCACAGTAAGCCGTCTGGACTCACGAGAACATAGGCGTAACATCAAACTGTTTTTTTTTTTGTTTTTTTTGAGGGGGCTTTTAGTTACTGAAAACGCCTCATTTGTTTCTCTTACTTGTTGCATTGCTTTACCGTCCTTGTCTTTGGCACCAGGAAGCAGGAATCTAATGACCTAGCCCTTTTGCATGGCTCTCCAACTTGTTTTGCATCTTTTTCTATTAGACTAAAATGTGCTTCCACAAAGAGGGGAGTGAACTTTTTTTTTTTGCAGCCTATAGAATTTGTGACAGGTCAATCTGTAAAAAAGTAAGAATAAGATTCAACATCAAAACAGGTGAAAGCAAATGAAGGAACGCTTAAGTTTCAATACTGCTACTGCTAATTGGTGGTAACGTGTTGAGGAGGAGGAGGGAGGGGGGGGGGGGGGGTTTCGTTACCACTCAGCACCGTCCGGGAACTACAGCAGACTTTTTCATCGAAACGCGGGAAGGCTTCGTGCGCTCGCGTTTGGATATATTACCTCGATTAGGTAAAAAGGGTAAAAAAGAGAGCAAGAAAGAAACACACATGTGGTTCTGGTAGGATATCCAAGTTACGGAGCCCGGGCTGTTGCGAATGCATCCGCGCCTCTCCGCACGGATTTGGATGAGAGGGGGGGGTTTCTATGCGTTTAATGGCCAGGCGTTCGAACTAGGCTTTAGTGCGCTCAGATGTGTGTGTGTGAGTGTGTGTGTGTGTGTGTGTGTGTGTGTGTGTGTGTGTGTGTGTGTGTGTGAGTGTGTGTGAGTGAGTGTGTGTGAGTGTTTTCTCTCTCTCTCTCTCTCCCGGTCGCTCTCTGTTGCCTCGTATCCACCGCTCCGCCTCCTCCTCTCTACCCCCCCCCCCCCCTTTTCGCAACATTGACGCAACCAGAAAAATACTGGAACAAAAGAAACAACTTCCTTGAAGCTTTGCTGAAACTGCACTTGGTGTGGAGAATGGAAGCTTGTTGTCAACTTGGGCTGGATGGAGAGAAAAAAAAAAAAACGTCGAGGTGAGGAGGGTGTCACCGGTGGCCGGCGGAGCAGCAGCAGCCGAGAGAGAGAGAGAGAGAGAGAGAGAGATGCAGGCGAGCCACTCCGGAACGCAACCCAGGGCAAACCGAGTAAGTGCCATTAAACATTCAGTGGAGTCATTTCAACTTTTGCCGTGTGACCTCGCGGCTAGTTCAGTTTGTTTGTAGAAATAGAAGTGTCCGGAATAAAGTCGTTTGGGGAAAAGGATTCGCTGCGAGAAAGGGGCACAAAGTAAAGTCCCCTGAACGCAGCACTGCCGAATTGATGAGGTAAAAAAAATATAAGTTGTAGGCCTTTATTTTTTGATAGTGGTGTGCATGTTGTTTTCAAAAATGACAAGTAGGCGACTCTTCATAAACAATGTGACATTCAGGGGCAATTGATAAGGAGGTTTTTTTTTTTATCATGGCTGTTAATGTAAAAAAAAAAAAACAGTGCTTTTAGCTTTATTCCGTCTTATTTCAAACCATTTTCCATGAGGTGAGTGTAAGAGAAAATACTACAAAGTGTCGTGCATTGACAGGCTCTCAGTTTATTGTTGTTATTCATACAGCAGCACGGAGCAGTCTGCCGGTTGCATGAACATCCCCGGCGATCAACTACGGCAACGTAGCGGCGATAAATGTACGGAACCGACGCGTTGTCATCGTGTTAAACTTTACTTTGAGGGTTTTTTTTTTTGGGTCCGCAGTTTGGGGCGGACGAGGCTCCGGGTGCTTTGTCGCGTCGGTGTTTTTCGCTGCATGAACAAAGGACTGGATGGAGTAGTCGGCACAGAGCGTCGGTGGAGAGAGCAGGCGGGCTGTTTACAATAATAACACGACCGCGCTGACGTCACGGTGACTGACAACGAGCCGCGGCCAATGGGGGCGCCGCGTAGCCATCAGCAACACGCTATATTTGGAAAGTGGTTACATCATCGAGGTGCAACAGAGGACTGTGGAGGGGGGGTGGGGGGGTGAGGGGGCGGGACTTCCGCTGGGGATTTTCAATTTGTAGTCCAGAAGCAGGACAATGAATACATTAGTTTTGTTTTTGGAGCTTAATGTCTGGATTTTTTAGAGGTTATAACCAGTTTTCTCTGTCATATTGTGGGCGTTATAGTTTTCTTTTAACTCTGCTATTTACTGTGGGACTGTTGATAACACAGGCTGGGTCATGTAGTCTTTCATCTAATATGAGAGTGTCAAAACAAATAAATGAAAGCAGCCGATCTGTCAATACTTTGCTGCTATCTCGGTTCTAATAATACTCAGCTATGAAACACTCAAAGAGCTGATGTCTTCTTGACAACAGCCTACTCTGTAAATATTTGCCTATCTGAAAGGGTGCGTAGAAATGATTAATGGCTGCTTCAATAACAATAGAATCAACACTTTAATGTATTTAATCAGGAGCTGTTTTAGTTTGAAATGGCCTACACATTTTCTCTGTTAAATAGTGAACTGTGACTTTACAGCAGCACAGAGAGACATAATCGTCTTCCGTCCCCCAAAGTTGTCTTTACTGGATATTTTCCAGCACAAGAATTTTTACAAATGCTTTAGGATTTGGCATGAGAATGAAAGGTGCAACTAAAGAAAAACGTGGGGCAAAATGATCCAGCATAAGTCTTGATGTGGGCTTTGTGTATAATTTTTTTTTTTAGGGCTATACGTCTTAGTAAAATCCGGGGTGACTATTGTCTTAAAGTAACAAGAGACAATGAACTTGCAAGCAGCCATAAGCTGTACAACCCAAAAAATAAAGCAAAAGAATATAATACAGTTCCCCTGCAGAAAAATGAATTTACTATGCTGTCATATTTGTGTGTGCGGCGTGGAGAAACATAGAATTTTCAGCATCACCTCAAAGTCAGCTATGTATTGACTGGATTTGTCAGGCGACTTATATAACTCATACTGAACTTACAATACGTCTTTGTCACAATAACACCACTCACAATGGAGTCTCAGATTTTACTGTAATGAGTTGACACCTCAGGATCATTTGTGAATGAGTGTGTGCTTTATTTTTATCTCACTTATTGTGATCGTAATGATGATATTTATACGGCATGATGTAACAACAATCGTGCAATTGAGGAAAACCTGCTTCATGTTCTTTTTAATGCTCATCTATGGATTATAAAATGAGCCCTAGAGGTCTCTGTGTGATTTGTAACAGATAGAATTAATATCATCTCATGCTGGGGGGCCCCGGTAGCCTACTAGTGAGTGCGCGCCCCCCATGTTCAGAGGCTATGGTCCCTCCAAGCGGGCGGCCCTGGGCTTAAATCCGACCTGTGGTTCCCTTCCTGCATGTCATTCCCCCCTCTCTCTCTCTCTCTCTCTCTCTCTCCACGATTTCTGACTCCATCCAATGTCCTATCTCTAAATAAACGCATAAACATTTTTTTTTTTTGAAGCACCATGTTAGATTTTTTTGTTATTTGAGCAACTTTGAGAATTTTAAACTTGAGAGCCCCAAAAAAAGTTAGACTGCAGCTGCAATAATAAATAATTACAAAATGTCTATTGGCAGTCCGGATGTTGAACAGTCTTCCGTGATTTTTGTGTATTCCTTTTTTTGTTGCTTACACCTGTCTCTCACTGTGACTGGATTCGTTTTAGCACGCAGTTTATCGATTCAGAAGCACCCTCGTTTTTGTATTTTTTTAACTTAATGTACATTTTTTTCCCCTCCATGTCTCAGTGGAGATTATTAATTCTGCAGTGTTGCTCGTGCAGTGCGTGGCTTCATTTCTCGGCACAACTGTCACCATATTTAGTGATGAAGAAAGGAGGAAGATAATATCCTAAATCACCAATCTTCTGGTTATAGAAAAAAATAAAATAACTCCTTTAATGTCAGCCATCCAAAACTTATTCTTCAAGGCCTTTCAGTAACCCTGCATGCTCGGGATTAGATCTTGCTTATGTTTAGCCTTCTCAGTAATCCCTCTCAGCAGCCCGCCTCAATAAAGACAAAAACATACACTAAAGGAATTGGGCAATCAGTGAGGAAGAAAAAAAACCTGCAAGACTAAGAAGAGACATAAACAATGTGTTGTTGGTTTATTTTTGATCTGTCCGTAAAAATAAAGAGCATTTCATTAGAATAGAAAACACCGCTTCTCAGTTTGACGCATTGAAATGTCCAGTGATCGTGGGCACAGGGTGCAGTGGTGCAAATCTGTGAGGTTATTCAAGTTATATTCAAGTCAGGTTATTGGTTATTGCATGGGATCTGGTTCTTTTGGAAATGTTTTGTTCAGAAGAGGGGCCGTATAGATGCTGTGAGCTTTTTATTTGAGTTGAAATTCACATGTTTGAGGTAAATCGAGCTGCTCCTGACGATCTCATCAAATAAGAGTATACCCGTCTCAGCAGCTTTCTCCGTCTATGTCTTAACATTTTACTTCTTATTTCTCTATTTCCACACGCACGTCTCCACACAAAGCCTTTCTTACAGTGGAACATCGTTTGTCTCTTATCCGCTCGCCTTATCTTTTATAAATACTTCTATTCCTCCATCGTTCTCTCTGATGCAGCTTTTTCCCCTTAATTGGTCCCTGTTTGTAATTTCATTTCAGACTACTCGATGAATTATACTCTCTTAATTTGATTGCTATGTGTGAGAATGTAAGATTATACAGAGACTAAATGAAAAGGGCTTTTTGTGCTGTAATATCTCGCTGGCCGAGCATGTGACAGCGTTTAGCAGGACCCTCACATAGGACTCTTTTTTTTTTTTTTACGCCAAACTTTTTGTCATGGGATTAAGTTAAAGCAAAGTTTGTTCGAGAAAAAGACAAGAAACATTTCTGATTTGGATGTTAAAACAAGAGGTGTGTGTGTGAGTGTGTTTGCACTTTTTAACCCCCCCCCCACCCACCCACCCCCACCCCCAGGGGCTAGTGTCACCACCTCACAGCCTTTGTGCTTAGAAGAGGTCAGAGGTGGCTGTTGTGTTTTCAGGGTGACCTGCTAGTGACTATTAGCCATTGATAAATGTGATGTCCACAAGTGTGCGGGCCGGACCCCTCCAAAGGGGGAGGTGTCACAACACGCCCCGCACTAACCTCTCCGCTAACCCCACCTCGACACACACGCAAAAACACACTCTGTGCCCTGCTGACAGGAGCACAAGGGGGCAGCTGCTACAGATGTCTCATAGAGAGAGGGGGAGGGGAGCTGAGGAGACATCAATGGAGAGTCTCTCTCTAGTCTGGAGTTCTCAGTGGGGCTCATTGTGTTCTCTAAAGACCAAGACGAGGGAATAGGCCACATTAATATAGTAAGCCTATAGTCTCTTATACTGTGTGTGAGAGTGCTGCTCACTTTGACTGCTGGGCTGTTTTGTGGTATTTTCAGAGGGATTTGTCTTCTGGTGTAAAAAGCCAAATACACACAAATATTAGCTGTATTTAAACAGCTTGATGACGAATTGAAATAAGGAGATTTTCTACTTTTCGGTTTGAATATGAAAGGAAATAACTTAGCTTTGGTTTTTACTTGATTTGAGCTGTTGTGTTTTTATTCTAAAAGTGAATTAAAAACTTTTTCAAATGATGGCCGACAACAGCATTTTGGGAGCCTTAAAAAAGAAGGTTTTGAAAACCTCCCAGAATGCAAAATAAAAAAATTAAAAATGGCACTGTTGAATGTTGAATGGCTCGAAACAGTGACCTTACGCACATGCCTATTACGGTTCCACACAAAAGCCATACACGAGTAGTGCTTTTTCACACTACGCTTCCAGTCATTAGCCGTGTGCGAGTAGATGGACGACTTACAACAGTGGCGGACTCCCGAGTTCCGCTTGTGCTGCTCACTATCAGTCTACATATATTTGAATTTCACTGTCTTTGTAGTGTAGGGTCACTTGGAGTAACAACCCCAATCCAACACAAATATTTTTTCATTACAAAGTCACGCTGCCAACTACTGGCATGTAATGGCATATAAACTACAGCTTTTCTAGTTGTTGAGCGTAGCCGGGTGCACTGCACTTAATCAAAACTTTGCTGCAGAACTTTTCAGAAAAAGAAAAAAAAACATGTTTCCAGAGGATCGTTCATGTGTAAGCGTGGCCTTATGTCCCTCAAAGCGTGACATTTGCCTTGTCAGATGGGAGCTGAGGATGGGGTCTCAGAAGGCAGGACATGACTTGTGGTTCTTTCACACATGCACAAAACTCCAGAAAGCGTCCTGTCATTTTCATTGTGAGCTGCATGTGTGAATGCAAATAGCCCTCGTTTTTCACTCCGAGTTTACCCAGGTTTTTTCCCACTAGCTATCTAGCTAATTTTGAGCTGATGTGTGAACGCAGCAGGCAATATTCAGAGAAATTCAATGCAAAAGAGCGGGGGCAAGTTGATGATATTTATATCCTGGGTCCAGCACACGACCACGGACTGTATGTGCTTGAAAAATGCAATCACGTATAGGCCTAAAGAAAACTGCTTTATCATGTTTTTGTCCTTCTCCACTCTTTTGTTAGTATTGTGAAAAATATTGTAATCCTAGCCTCGGCTTCTGTTGCTTCACTCGCACACTTCCGCATGATCCTTTTTCAAATGACCATGACGGCCTCCTGCTGTCACATGCACGTACGACCCGGATGTGAATGCTCCTGCTGTTTCTCCACACATCGTGCTTCAGCAACACCGTAAGGCAATGTGAATTCACAGACGGGGAAAGCAATATTATCACGCCATTGCGTCATCAATATGAATGTACAAAGACGTAGTGATGGAGGAGCTTCATTACAGCGCTGATGCAGAATCACACTTTAAAATAAAGGCTAGTAACAAGAAATTTGTGGAAAAGAAAATTCTGGCTTGTAGAAAGAGGATGAAGATTGCACCAGTGGCTCACGGATCACGTTATATAAATGACATCACCCTTGCTTGCCCACTGGTCGTGAATTTTCCTGAATATTGCCTGTTCACACAACGACTTACTCCGACTTTGCAGACAAATTTTACAAAGAGGTTTGCAGGGAAAAGTCTGGTAAAGGCGAGTTGAAAAAATTCACCTGTTTGTTCCTTACACCAGCAGCTCACTCTTAAAATGTTCAGATATTTTCATGTGCTGTGTGCATGTGTGAAAAATCTAATTTTGTGTAAACTAAACCCAATTCATACTCTGATGCACTCTGGTTCCTTAGGTTGACATTTTAGCCACAAAATGTTTCAGGCACCTACCTTTGGTTTAATTTGACCTTTGACCTCAGCCAACCTTTTTGTTGGGAGTGTCTTCAAAGGTTGTCTTTCACTCTTTTGTAGATATTTTTTTTCCACTTAAATAGAAGGATTTGCTCAAAGCCCCATGCTTTTAACCTCTGTGAGTGTGCTGTGAGCTGCTGCTTGTGCTACTGTCTATTTGATGTGATGCAGCCATGTCTGGTGGTGGTGTGAAAGGCGATCACATGAGAGAAAAGAGAGAGAGGGAGAGAGAGAGGAAAAAAAAAAAAGAAAAGAAGCCGTAAAACTCCTCATTGAATGAGAAGCAGCTGAGAGTAACAGCCAAGCATGCACGCAAGTCATCGAACATGAAATCAAATTACATTGAACTAAAAACTGCCCCGGCGTGGCAACTTTTTTCTTGCAGCGGAGGTTTTCGTTCCCTGCTGTGTCCAAACACCACGACACACGACACTGCGGCTCTTGTTCGGCTCATCTAGAGGAAGACAAGGGAGAGCTCCACTCGGTCTCGACCCTCCTAATGAAGAGATGCATTATGATGTGATTTCATTTGGGCGCGCTGAAAAGCTTGCCGTGGATAACGGAGCAGCCTGAGTAGCATGGTTCATTTGTGTAGTGACATGTGACTTGTGTTTTCGTGAGTCATAAGGATCTCCTGCCCTAATGGAAGGCAGTGTGTGCTCATGTGACGGTGACACAATGCAGGATGAACTGTATAGTATTCACCACAGCTCAGCTTGGCTACTGTTTGGCACAGCTAATAGGGGCCCATGGGCGCCTTTTTATCCTGTTAATTTTTGACATAGTGAAACCAAACAAACCGCAGTTTCTCTTCCAGTCACTGAACAGATTTTGGGCTACTAAGCAATCTTTGCACAACTCTTAACAAAACCAAACATTTCTCCAAGATCTGCATATGTTGCAGTTGTAGATCGCAATACGTGCATGTGTGTGTGTGTGTGTGTGTGTGTGTATGTGCACGCAGCACCGCCGCATCATGATGTTCCCTATGGTCACGATAGTGTTTTTGCTGGCTCATCCCTGCCTCTCCACATGCCTGTTTAACAACACAGAGCTCCTCCTTACTGGCTTCCTGTCCAAACCAGTTTATCTGTAAACAAGTGTGTTTTTTTCCTCTCCGCCCCATTGTCCACACTACACCAGAATGCACATACAATGGGCGCCCTCTCTCTCTCTCCCAGCCTGCTCTTGTACTCCAAAGTGAAAACCATTATGTACTATCGCAAAGTGCAATGCAAAGATGTGTTATTGCTTTTAGTGTCGGAGTTTGGAAATGTTTAAGTTTTAGAGAAATTTTACAACAAGTTATCTTTAACTGTTTATTTAAAAAAAAAAAAAAAAGTTGCATCAGAATATTTGCTTATTTTACTTAGGCACACCCTTAATCTAATAGCAGGTTGCAGCCTGGCGGAGCCTACTACTGACAGAGCAGGTGAATGTTATGTATTGTTATTATGTGTGCATTGGGATGAAATGGCTGTCTCTGTTTATCTTGCTCGAGGTACATTATGCTACAGCAGATATGAAAACAGCAGGGTTATTGTGGCAGAGCCCAACCTGTCCTTGCTTTGGCCGTTGCATGTACACTACAGCCGCCTGTGTGTGTAAGTGTGTGTGAGTGTGTGTGTGTGTGTGTCTGTGTGGTGTAGGCAAGCTTATCTCAAATTGAGAAGAAGTGGTTAGGCCATGTAATTTACTTACGGAATTTGTTTCTTTTAAAGCTATAGATATCCAAGTGCATTTGAAAAGGTGTTGAAAAGAAATCAGTCAAAAAAAAAAAAGAGTGCAACTGAAAGAGAAACTTTATGAAAATTAGAGAGGGCAATATGATGTCATAGCAATTTCAGATAAGAAAGCAATGTCCCCATTCAAACTGTGCAAAACAAAACTAAGACAGAGTGGAAGGAGAACATAACTGCTGACTGAGGCGCAGCTCTTTTACCTCACTGACTCAAATTGAATGCTTTTATTGCTCTCTGTACCCTGACATCTTTCAACAATTTTGGTTTGCATCTCTTCGGCCCTTTAGGCGTAATCTCACAGATTCCTTTTTTTTTTAACTTTTCAAACCTAATAATACGCATATACCAGCTGTTATACTCCTGTCATCGTCGGCTGCAAAAACGTGTTTTATTTGGCTTTTGTCTTTGATGGAGCCTGCCACTCAAAGACAAGAGCTATTGTGCTAACTGCAGATGTATTCAGTAAATATGGAACACATTTTGAATAGACATTCATGCACTTCTATGGAGAATGGTATGAAAAGTATCATGAAGTGGGTAATTCAGCATTCTTATACACCAAAAAGTCAACATTTATGCAATAAGCTCTCCTTATACTATTTGCTGTATAAAAAAAAATCTGCTTGATAAAAGTCTGCAGGCGCCATGTAAACTGGAAATGGTGTGTTTATGTGACAACAGTGAAAAATATGTTTTATGTGCCCTGACAGAAACATCTTAATTCATGATTTTTATAGGACACAGAAGTGATGGGAGGGGGGGGGAAGGCGGCAGTCACTTACTTACTCAACTTAAAATACAGCATTGTGAAATCGCTGCACTATACAGTCCGTCATTCAAACCGCCTAAAGGCACCTGAAGTGTGAAAAGTAAAACTGCATCTGCAAAGAATACCTTGTGTATTTTATTTTATAAACACAAACGCATCATTAGATTAATAAAAATATAGTCCTATGTCGTTCACTAGTTGAGCCAAGATAGGGTAAAACTGATTGAGCGAGTGATAGCCTATCTAATGTGGTGGTAAAGTATTTGACCTCGTTGGCCTCTACAAATTACGACGGAAGATTTGTGTGTGTGTGTGTGTGTTTGTGTGTGTGGGTGTTTATGTGCCGGAGTAGCACGAGTAAGTTGTCCTCTGGTGGATTCAATAATGACTCAGATGTCTGAAATGACAAGGAGGACCAAGCAGAATCTGCTTTTATTAGGTCACAGGCCAAAAGGCTCTATGGTTTTAATCTTTCAGTTGTTGTCGTTTTACGAGATACTGATTATTTGTTCATGTTAAAAGTTACCAGTAACCTAAGCTGTCAGATAAATGATGTGCAGAAAAATAGTACAATATCTACCTAATGTATGTTGTTGGAAAAGTAATAGAAATGGAGGGAAAAGACTAAATTCTGAACACCTTAAGTACACTATCTTCCTAAATGTCACAAGTTGCATGTCTTCCACTTACAGAATGTTGTTTGGAGAAATAATCAGCGGATTAAAGTGCAATAAAAGACTATGTTTTAATCCAGGCCATCTAAGTCAAGAACTGTGTATTTTAACCAGGAGGCCAATTGCATTTCTCAGCCTTTTAGTCCGTTCACTTAGAACCATGGCCTTTGCAGAGGCTTTATAACTTTCAATTACCTTTTTCTACTTATATGATGAGAGGCTTTGTAGAGCAATTTGTGGGGGGGGGGAGTGGTGAAACACTTGACACATTCAAATGGTTGTTATAACATTAAATCAGATCAATAGGCTACATGCAACTTAACATTTTCTATCATGTTAAGTACTTTTTTGGTCGTGTGAATGCCGTGTGTTTAAGTTGACCTCATTGCACTTTTGACTTATTTCAAACTTCTGTTTTGTTTTTATCATACGCTTCTGTGGTACATCTTGTGACTTATAAATACAAACTTGCCTGGTCCAATGGTTCATAGTCGTTTCCCCAGAATAGTGGCATTCATTTTATATTAAAAAAAAAACAAAAAAACTGGTTTGAACAAGTTTTTACGAAAAGGTTTTTTTTTTTTTTTTTTGCTGTGGTGGTTACTGTACATGTCGACGAGGGAGCTTAAAGAGTTAATTTGTCTTCTCTGTTCAACGCTGCGTGGGCTGCGAGATCATTCGAGAGTGCATTTTCAGCGACCAATCAGCGGCGCGGAATCCACTCCGCAGTAAGCCAATAGGGAGAATGGGAGGCTCTATCGAATTTGAATGAGGAGTGTATCTTTCGGCGCCATTTTCGAGTGAGCAGCGATTGCCTCAGCAGCTGCGGAGAGAGGATGCTGACGCCGAAGACGGAGAGAGAGGAGAAAAACCGGAGCGCTCAACATTAAACAGCGGCTTTTTTTTTTTTTTTTTTTAGAGAGAGGGGGGACTCGTTGTATTCTCAATGGAAACACAGGTAATTCAAACCACAAACTGTTTTTTAATTCATTTTTTTCACCGGACACTGTAGTGTACGCGGAGCCACACGGAGCGGAATACGGTGGAAAAAGAGGAGAGAGAGAGAGAGAGAGAGAGAAACCGGCCGTGGCGGGGGGAGACGTTAGCCATTTGGCCAAGCTTTTGCCAGCTTCTACTTCTAGCCTGTTAGCTTAGCTTTAGACCTGCACGTAATAGAGGGATTTTCAGACTTTGCTGCGCTGAAACCGTAAAATAGAAAAGCGCTCATACTGTCGTGTTGTTTCATGCAGGGAGTTGAAGGAGGAGGAGGAGGAGGAGGAGGAGGGGGGGCGGGGAGGGGAGGAGGAGGGGGGGGGGTATTTTGAAAGAAGAAGAAGACTGGTAGGGGGGAGATTATTAAGCATGAAGGAGATACTTTAACCAAATCAGAGTTGAATTATATTGTTTTTTTTCCCCGTCTGGTTTTGAGCGGGAGGTGCAAAAGGAGAAGCACAGTCAGTCGGCAGTGTCAACAAATGCACACGGCACCTCTCTATACTGGCTATGGAGGGAAAAAAAAAAAATCAATACGAGAGACCGTGACAGACACACACACTGCCTGTTGTGTTAACTTAATTTCTTTTTTATTTTTATTTTTTTTACCAAGCGTGTCAACCTATTGCAGACTTTTTTTTTTTTTTTAAATCCAGGCATATATGTTGTTTTGGGGGATTCTTTGAACCTTAAAAAACAGCCGGTAAGTTTATTATATGCTGTTTGACCCTCACAGTTCGTGATGCCCTTAACAGTAATGACGATTTTTTTTCTTCTTCTGCGTTTGTGGTGAGGTGGTTGTTAGAAGTCCTAACCTTACCAGTGCATCCTTTTTTTTTTTTTTTTTTTTTCCTTTCAATAACGTAGCTCCTTCACCCATTGCAGGATAATTAACTCCTCCTACGTCAATAACAGTCTTCATTTCTTATTTTATTTTTTTTATTTTTTTTTTATAGAAATGCATATCTTCCATTAACTTGAAATCATTTGCCTCTCAAGCCAAGTGACAACAGTCATGACTTGAGATGATTCAACTTTATTCTCCTTGAAAAAGTTGAATGCATTAGTTGTGTAGAAAAAAAAAGAATCGTGCTGTTCGTGGTTGGTGGTTTTTGGGCTCGTCGTATGAGGAAGGGGTTTTTCTGTTACTGTTTTCTGCCTCTTTTTTTTTGCCCCTTACGAGCATTGCTCCACTTTCTGCATGCCATGTACCCTGATTTTAATTCAAGTACATTGAAGGGGGGGGGGGACCCCTCTGCGTGGTCTAATCGGTTTAGTAAAGAGTGACAAAAACGGACCTAGTCGTTAATTACTGGAGAGGTTGTTTGTGTGGTGTTTTCTGTTGCCTTTTGCTGCTTCATAATGACTAATAAAGCCTAGGAGAGGAAAAGAGAGACTCTATATAATTGTGCGTCTGAACCCGCCCCTTCTACTTCCTTCTAAGTAGAGATCGGTTTAATGTGTTACATAATGCCAGGCCTTCCTATCTTTTTGCATAGCTGCATTCATTTGAACAAATAGGTGTCAAGTGCTATGTTGAAATATCTTAAAGGAAAATATTCTGATTCAGATGAATGTGTGGCAAGACTGTATGCATCGAATTTTCCCTGCAATGCCCCCCAACCCCCACTTGGCCCGTCACAAATGACAGTGTGCTTACTAATAGCATTTTTCCAGTAATTTTATTTGCCATACATTTTTTTTCTGCAGCAGCAAGGTTAATATTTTTGCTCCACTTTTTAATTAAATAGCATAACCCAAGAGGAAATGGGACTAAATATGACAGTCAAAGGCAAAGCTTTATTCACTGCAAATGCATATTGAACCCTTGCTATAGAAGTGGGACAGCATCTTTCCAGTGAAACTGTACATAGTATGATCTTTTTTATTTCCTCGGAGGGCATTTAGTTGGTGGAAGACTAACTAACATGAAATGAGGGGAAAACCCTTTCTAAGCCATATTATACAGCAAAAGAGGGAGGAAATTACTTGACTGTAACATATGATGAACTTGTGGGTGTAGGAAACCGGATAAATAGTATGATAATTTCCAAATGTGACAAAGCTATGATATTTGCAGCTTTAAAAATACTTGAATGTGTAAATATTCTTTCTACATCACCATGTGTGTTTAAAATTGATAGGGAACAAATATCCATCCAAGTTTATGTTACTGTACTTCCCGAATTTGCTAACTGTCATGTCCTTATGTGACGCTCAAAAATAATTCTAAACTGTAAGTTTTAATCTTAAGAGAGTGATCTACTGTGTAAAACCCATAAAGAGTGTTAAGGCTCAGGTCTATACAATCAGGTTAGGGTGTATTTGAAAGTATGGGTTACATTGCAGTGTGGAAAGGGTGTAAAAGTAGAGCCTGGCAGATTTTAATTTTATAAAATACATTTCTATTGTTTTTTTTCTCTAAATACAATTTTCCACTGTAATGTATGTTCTTACATATACTAAAAATACAGGCAAGCTGTACTACACCTAACACTCTATTTTGTGCTAAAAGTCAAAATTGTCTGTTTTCAGTCCACTATGTGAATTCTGAAACATAGCTGAAAATAGTTTAATACATTTATTTTTTTTAGATCATAAATGGATTAAGATAGAGTGTTTAACATAATCTATGAGTAAAAGGGAATTTGACTTAATACACATGGTAAAAAAGGTACTTGCTGTTTGAATTGACACAACATTGGTGGTTAAATCCCTTTTTGATCTCATGTAATTTTAGTGGCAAACTTGTCACTCAGTTTTACAATATTGTCTGTGATGTATGTGCATAGAGCTGTGACTCTTGTTAAAAAAAAACTACAGGTTTGAATTGGTTACATCTAATCTCTAGAGGGTAGGAGGTATCACTTCGTCAAAAATATATTTTATGGCAAGACATCTTAGTAATATGTAAACTGTTGTGAACTGTTTTCTCACTTTTAGATCATGTTAATGTTCTAAGGTGAAGAAGGTGTAGTAATTTTGTGCATACTACTCTTACTCAGTAGGGAGCATTTGTAAATCAGTATTCATGTATTTTTACAGTTTTGGATTTTAGTTCTGTGTAAAGTTAATCTCCTTTGAATGCTACAGGTCTAGTCTCCCCTCCGTTCTCTGGTATCTGCCTTTGCACTCTCTTTGCAGAGCACCGTTGTGCTGTTTCAGACTGTTAGCATGACATTGTGTGACTCATCATTCTGTCTTCTCAGACCCCTCCGGCAAAATGGGCTCCCACCCCCATTTCCTGGTGAAACTGTGCCTCTCTTCTTGTACTTGCTCACATGTGTTATAGCCAGGCTGCATTGAACCCCCACCCTTCTCTTCCTTCTTTCTGCACCACTCAGCACAAACTTTATAGTATTCAAATTTGCAGTGATGGGAACAGGTTTTTGCGGCTCTAGTTGGTTATTTTCCAGATGCTGGTATTGGTTTTAGTTATTTGCCTCAACAGCAATAAATATAGGCTGTCAAGTTGTTTATGTGCGTATAAGTGAGTTCCTCAAGAAAATATAATCTAAGTTTTAGTGTCGTAAAACGTAGTGGAGAGTGAAATATACTGCAAGTTTAGATGTGACAACGAGTTTCTATATATTTGCATGATGATGTACTTGTCCATAAAATTTCAGCTGATAAACATAGTGGCAGTGGAGCTGAATATTAGATTGCCAGGTCCCTTCTTACAAGCATATGTTTTGCATTGGCTTTGGTTTTTGCATACAGCAGATGACACATCACTGTAATGCACCAGCTTTACACCTGTTTGTCCAAAGTAATGAAAATGTTTCATATAAAGTTTATTTAGTTTGCAGTATTTATTTTTTTGAATTTGTCAGTTAATCTTCTTAGTGCTGTAGTAGTGTGAATACACTTCACCATGTTTTCATTGAGGAAAATTGAAAAAGTGGATTGAATTTTATGGCCTGCCTAAGTGAGATCATCACTTTTGAAAAGTGATGCAATTTGGTGATTAATAACCAATGTTTTTAAATTTAGTTAGGATTTTTAAAAGGTAAAAAGTTTACATTTTTATCCTTTCCACTGAAATACTTACTCCCTTTTATTCTTGTATGGTTTTGTTATGAGACAGGAGCACCTGGACTTGAACAACATGTTCAGAAACAATACGTCAGCTGTTAAAGTGCTGGTGAATTCTCTGCTTGATAATTAGATTTCAGGTAGTAATATGATAACCTGCAACAGCACTGGCACTAAGATCTGACATAGCAAGAGTGTTGCTCCCCTGGCTACACACATGGGGTTTTTTATTTCTGCTGCACCAGCCTTTTTTTCCCCTGAGGGTGCTAGATAAGCTCACAGTGTTAACATGTAAGCAGTTAGATTGGAAATATTTTTTTGTAAACCTTAAATATTGGTGGCCGATGGTTTGTGTTTTAGATGCCCTAACCTAGTAAGCAGGTAACACCTAACCCTCTGAGCTAGGCTGGGTGGTTTGGTGGAGAAAGACCAGATAGTGTCTCACTGTGTCACAGAAACTTACTTGTTTGAGCAGTTATACAATTCTGCCCTTTATGCCACATTTTGTGTATTTTTAACAGTAATATTCCAGGTTTTATTTTTGATTTTCTGTTGTGGCTCACATAGATTCTGCTTCTGACTGTACAGTTTAAGTATGTTTGTCAAGCCTAATCAGGAATGTGGTAAAATCACCAGAGATTAATTAGATGCTTATTTATATTAAATTAAGCAGTCTCTAGAGCCTTCCCTACATTTAAGGTATTTTAGCTTTTTTTTTGGTCAACATTTAAAATCATTGGACAGTGTTACAACAAAAGAAAGTCCTTGGGAATTCTCTTTTTATTTTTTAAATAATATTTTCCTTGTTTTTACACTTGGTAAAAAGTAATAGTAGTTTCTGAATTCAGCCAGGGCATTTGAGTTGGAATATGTACAGAAAAAGAAACCCAAATATAGTCTGTGTAATTGGTGCACAAGTTTATGGGTGTGCCATTCAACTCTAACACGTTTGCTTTGCTTCCTCTTTTCCCTCTTTTGCTAATGTGTGCATGTACATTCAACAATGAAAACAATAAATAGGATTTTAATTTCAGCTTTATTGGTGGTTCGGTAAGTTTTCCCTGCAACTTAAAGACGTTATGATAGTCATGTGAAAGACTGGTGCTAGTAAGTTTTTAGATTTTGCTATTTAATGGTCTTAGGACAGGGCTTTTAAAAAAGTTTGATGCTTTTAGTCAAGTCTCCTCAGGTCAAAGTTTTGAGTTGCATCACAGTGTACTGCTTTGTCTGCATCCTGTTTATTGCTTGTCTGTCTTCTGTGTGAGCATGATTAGTTCATATGATGTAGTAAATAACTGGGGAAGCCAGAAATGAGTTGGTTTGGAGATGTGTGATACTGAGGTAAAACGCTTTATTTATACAGTAGAGGCAGATACAGAAATTGTGTTCAGATTAAAAATTACACCAGACACTTTGTGGACCCGCTTGTGTATGATAGAAATTGCTTTGTCATGGGGGAACCTTATAATGTCGTCCACATTTTTTATTTTGTGGTTAAAACATCCTAATCTATTATTAAACCTATGCAGACGAACCGTCCTGTTGTGAGAGCTGTTCTCACTTATAGAAAACAGAATAATGTATCATAATATATACTTACTTTACATGTCAGATGACTGCTGTGCTTTCCCCAAACCAGTTCCAGGTGTTGGTTACATTGTGTTTTTTAATTATTGAACAGAACTTAGTTTCCTTCTCAGTGTTTGAAATCATGGATTATTCTGGATATTGTGATTCTGAATGTGAAGAGTCAGTCTGTCACAATCACACCTGACAGTTAAGGGGGTGGTGTTTACCTGTAAAGAATGACTCGGAGGTCACTGTTAGTGTTGTCCTGTGAAATACTTTTATTCCCTTGTAGATCCATGGAACGAGTTTCCACGTGTTTACAAACGTTTCTGTCATTAATTTGACAAGATATGGCTTGAGCTTCGGTCTGCCTTCTATGATGGATGTGTTTTTTCTCTGTGTGCAAATAAAAAAGCTAGAAATAACACATCCCATTACTGATCTATTTTTTGTATGCAGCTGAGCAGTTCATTATAGGTATCATCCCTCGTCTACAATGAAACAGACATGTTTAGCTATTCACCATTCACAATTTCTATTTTATTTTTATATTCACACTCAAAGTAGTTGTGGTGGAGCTCTATTACGTTATGATATGCTATTGCACGTTGTTGCTTTGTAATTGGTTTTATATCTGCTTTTACTACTGTAGAGAACCCATGCTGTGTATACTCTGCCCTGGTAGCTGATGAAACATTTTATCACACCTTATAAACTTGTGCCTCAATGCCAACATAACTTTGTGTGTTTGTGTGTTGTCCAGCCAAACAGAAGACAACAGTGTTTGGCCTAGCCTATTACCTGGTGTTTATTTAGCTTAAATGTTTCAAGTGGTGGGTGTGTTATTGTGTAAGGTTTGTGTTTCTTGATGCCAAAGTGAAAAACTAAAAATCTGTATTCTCTTACCTTCATTGTATTCTTCAGCGGTTGATTTAAAAAAAAAAAAAAAAAAAAATGGAACTTGTCATATTTATCAATATTATTTTCTACTTGTAATGCTTTAAGATTAGCAGTTGGGTTTGCAGGATACTTGTTACTGTGTACAGATGGTTATTGAAAGCCAGCTTTATTAATACAATAGGAAACCTAAATTTGCATGGGAGTTTTCATGTGAAATTTTTTCATTGTGAATGTGATCACCACTTAAGAGCCCCCACACACACATACACACACATACAGCTGATGCTATTGTAGATCTCCTTTTAGTTTGTGCTTATACCGGCAGAAGACGGTGTTACACAACAGAGGCCGGCCCAGACAACCGAAGAGGAGGTGATGAGTTGTCATGTCCACATCCCTGCACCCGTTTGGGTGAAGGAGGTTACTTGACCTTCAACCTTGGGGTCAGGTGACTGTTTGAGGCCATTGTATGGGGAGCAAACGTCGTAGGCACGGGTTAAAAAGGCTGAGCAGTGAAGGTGACATGTCTGGGCATGCTTCCTTAAAGAAGAGGGAGAAAGATAGGGAGAGGTTAGAGTCATTGATGTGAACAATACTTGGATTTGTAAAGAAATTATCAGCTTTATAAGGAAAATACACAGCTTACCTGATTAGTGCCTTTTTGTTAAGTAAATAATTAATATGGACAAGGTAAAGTTGTTGATCCATTGCTTCTTCACAGTAATTCATACAATACTGTCTGTGCCTCAGCATAGATCATGATAAGCATGTACACTTAGGGGAGGATAAGGAAATGATTCAGCTGAAATTTTGTTTCTAAATTCAAGTACTGAAAGTGTATTTGTATGTTGTGCCTTTATCATGTTTTCCAAATTTGCATCTTGCAGATACACACCATGCCTTGGATATAAAACAATGAAAAAGGGAATATAGCAGGGCTGTAGTCTTCAAGTAAACCTATGAAGTAAGGATGCAAGAAGCTATAAATGTTGATGATATTTTTTTTTTATATATATTTTCTTAATTTTTAAAATTAATCTATTTATAAATTCTTCTAGTGTGATAACTCAAACCCTTTACTTGTCGGTTCTCTTATCAGTACATTTTTATGTTTAAGAAGCAGAGACCAGCAAACTGACTTATACATTATTTTTTTATTCATAACATTTTCTTTGGCATTAGTTTTTATGGTTTACTCTGGGTTTTGTAGGAGAATATGTTCTTTGAAAAGGGGTGTGGACCTTATTTGCCTGGGGCTAATACAGGGAGACTTGTTTGTTTTTTACCAATTGTCTTGCACCTGTTTAAAAAAACAAACACTCCTATTTGTTGTTCTTTGTACAGTGACAATAAAGGCATTCTATTCTATATGCAAGCCCCAGAGATCTGATAAATATTCAACACTGATGTACAGTTTTGTGGGGTCTGATATTAAATCCCCTATTGAATGCTGAAAATATTTATTATTATATTTTTTTTTTTACCTAATGTTAACTTGGTAAACTGATGGATACAGGAGTTGTTGTTGTTGAGGCATACAAGTGATGATAAATGTTTAAATTTGGCCAAGCCATAACGCACATAAATTTAAAAAAAAAAAAAAAATGTACGCAGCACTAAGTGGTCCTCTGTGGTCCCACACCCTCTGGCCACTGTTACTGACACTGTGTCTGATGTTTGACAATATTGCTGAACCTGTGTTACCTACCTACATGATTTGTAAAGATAATATATATTAACTGTTGTATACTGTCCATCACTCAAAATTACAATTATTTTGCCTTGAGAGAGGTTGATGAGTTGCATCCTATACCATAAGTGTTACTCTAATGTGTTGTGCATCAGAGAATTTAGTTTTTTTATCATTGCTTGTCCTAATTGCATAAATTGAAATAAGAAAGCAAATCTTCTCGTTGACAAATTTGCCATACAGTAGAATAGATGGCTTTTAGTTTACATAATTTGTGCATTATATAGGTAATTATGACGGCACTGTAAGGGTAGTTAAGAACAACCTGATTACATTTTTATTTCTGCATTTGCACAGTTTATGTAACTGCTCAACATTTTTTCTAAAGCTGACCAAGGTTTAAGATTGACTTGTGACCTCAAGTCATCTGGTGTTTGAGATGTGCAGTCTGTCTATCTGTGAGCAATTTGTGGCTTTTTCAGGGGGGAGGGATCAGTTGTGTTGTTGCATGGTAATGTCATTAAGACTAGGGAACATTTTAAGAATACAGAGTGGTGTTTGTGGTACACTGACATCTGAAGCTGAAGGTCAATAAAAAAAATATATATTTTTTTTAAATGCAAAAATCAACCACAAATTTATATATCCTTTTTGCTTTTCTTTTTTTAACCTTCTGAGTTTAACTATCCCACAGCATAACTTATGGAAGCAATACGGTTTTTAGCTGATCGTCTAATCTGGTGCAGGTGTTGATGTGTTTTTTTAAATATTTTTTTAAAATTATTGTTTGTGGTTGCAGCTTTCTTTCCACCTGACAAAATAGTTCCTACTATGTCATGTTTTTATTTTAGACTTGTTTTATATTTTTTTATGGCCATCAGCTCTGAGTGGCTCTGAAGTTTGGAGCAGTTTTGTAAGCCTGTGTGTTAAAGTGTGTGAGGCATTACCAGGGTGAGGCTATTAGGTCCTTTTCAGACCAGGGTCATAATTACAGGTCCATTTGAGACCTCTAGTGGCAACACAATCATTGGACCCAATCTCCTACGGGACTATTATCAGAACAAACTTAATTTTTACACCTTTACTTAAAAAGTAAGTTGTATTAGAGGAGCTTTGTTTTAAGCTTCAGATATGTTATCCACTTTAACCAGGATGGTCTACAACACCCTCATCACTCTTTCAAATTTTGAGTCAGTCTTTTATATGGCCTTCGTATCTTGTCTTTTATTTAAAAGGTTTTAGTGCCGATTTCTAAATAAAATAGTGGCTTCTTTCTGCACAGTGAAAATGTTTTACAGGAATGCACCTCCATTTTTAAAATGTGTTTTCATATATTACAATACAGCTGTAATAGTCATTGTAGGAACCACTGGCTGAGATAAGGATCTCTCTCTGACATGACACCATCTCTGTAGTTCTGACAAAACACTCATTTTACACTTGATGCTACTGGGCATACAAATGAACTCCTTAACATGATGTTCAAGGAGTCATACAATATGCTAATATTTCCACTGAATTGCTGGATACAACTCAATGCGGAAAGTAGTCTGCACAAGTCCTGCTAATCTCTGGAGTGACTTTGGTAACCTATGGCTGGTCTTAGGACAACCTTGGTCTTAGGTCGGTTGGCTCCAAGTTTCATGGCTGTAGTTTAAGAAAGACTCTTTTGGGGGTTTCACCTGCACAGACATTGAATAACATTATTAAGGAAGTGGTTCTCCAAAGTTTGCATGAAATAACCTTTTTTTAGCCTGCAGACATTAGTCCTATCTTTATCTAAAAAGATGTAAAACTGCGCAGCCAGGTTTCAAAATATGGTGTACACAGTTTTCACAAAGTAACATTAACTCCCATTGAGATCTTTAACAACTGCATACATGTAACTTTCTGGTGTCCATATACTTTTGTCCCTGTATAGCTCTTCTAGTGCTGAAATTTCCACAATCTGACTTCAATGACACTAAGCTCCATTTTGTTTTTCTGTGTGTTTCAGGTGGGGAACCTCTTTGCCCTATAGGAGCCAACAGAAGTCTGCACAAGATGCTGCTGACCTTAAGTGTATTAAAGTCTGTGCCCATTTGGTTGGACCAGAAGTCTGCAGGACAAGGAAAGTGCAATTTAAAAACAGGAGGATAAGAGTGGGAAGCAGAAGGACCCATGGATGCAGTTCTGGCAATGCTGTAGCAGCACGGAATGGTTTGTGGGTTACACTGAGATGCAGGCCATACTGTGCTGCCGCAATAAAGCCTGAAAACACAACCTGGCTGTCCCATCCGCACAGCTTTACCTGTTGCCTTTTTTCACAGATTGTATACTTAACTAAGACTTTTGTAATTCATTCTCCTGAGTACTGCCATCTTCATTATTGTTCTTCTGATACTGAAAACTAAGCTGAGTTCGCCTCTCATCTGCTGGTCGCCTTACTGTAGCAGCACGTAAATATTGGAGTTAAGACTCTAGCTGAAGCCTCCAGTATTGATCGTGCTGCTGAAGCAAAGCTGACCACTCACAGTCAGAGCAATCCAACCACTCGGTGAACTCCAGGGATGCTTACAGGTACATTGATTACACAGATTTAGGTAACCTCTAAGACGGTCTTGATATAAAAAATGTTAATTTCTACACACCATCTGTTTACATGTCTGCACACTTGAAATAAAGAAAATAAATGAATTGCTGTTGACTTTGTGATTTGAATACAACATACCGAACTTACTGTTTAGTGTTTTTTTTTGATTTTTTATTAAAATGTTTCGTTTGGCTTGCACTCAGAATCCTTTACATGGTTTTAAATAGACCTTCACCCGCTATAAGAAGTCACGCACATGACGGCCTTTACGTGGCCTCTCTGCAGCGCTGCTGTGGTGCCCAGCCTGTTCACCGTGAGCCGTGGTGCAGACAGATTTTCGGCAGATTACAATGATAACACATGTTGTATAGTCCTAAATACAATGACTAAAAATATGTATTTAAAAAAAATACTGCTGCTCGGTTTTAATAATTCCTTATTTTGTAATGCATTCACCCGTTTCTTATGCCAGAGTCTCTTAATTCTATTGTGCATTTATGGGTGCCTTTACCTAAACACCTTTTTGATTTATTTTTTTATGTTCACTTATTTTACCCCGCATGCCGTCAGGAATGAAATGCATTTCTGTAACAGGGCTGAAAAACTCCGTTAATAAGAAGTGTTGCGTGCGAACCTGCTGCATACATCTCTGTTGTAACAGGACATCCGATGACGATCATCCCAAATCAGACTTTCCTAATAAAAGATTAAGATGTTTATTTTTTTTTTCCTCCAGGATTTGGGGATAAAGTGGCATTTTTTGGTAGGGCTCTTTTTTTTTTTATTAAATTTGAAACCACATGCTTTATTTTATTTACGGTAAAATAAAAAATCCAAAGAAGAAAACAAAAATGTTCAAAGTCATGTGAACCGAACCATGCTGTCAGTGAAATCATGAAATTAAAAAAGGACGTTCTGTCCTTTTTAAATTATTTTATTAACATTTGTCATAGTTCGGTGGCTTTTTCTGGAAATCTGAGGCCCTGTGATATTTGCTGCCCCACTGAATGGATCTATACCGCAGCTGTCTTTTTCCATTTGGCCTTATGGGCCTATATCATGATAATTATGAAATCTGAATTTATTTGTTGTCTATAATTATTAATAAGCTGAATTTTAGACATTTGGCAAAGGTGACTTTTATGTAAACGATATTTAAGAGAAAACACTTGAATGCGTTATTGGAGGACATCTTCCCTACACGCATTGTGGCTGGCATTTTTATTCTAATGTTGAAAAATGACATCTAAAATACGAAGGCTATTTAACAATCGAGTTGTGGTTACTTTTTAAGATTTGCCTGACTATAGTAGTAACATATATCCTTGTATTTTATAAAAGATGTTGCTGCAAGACGGACTGTGTGTGTGTGTGTGTGTGTGTACGTGTGTGTGAGGAATAAAATACCAGCAACTTCAATACAATTCTATTAAAATTATTCTAACTTTCCTGCACATTTGACTTAATGCAGTCATTATAATTTTATTTTTTTGGCAATTGTTCACAGTATCACAAAAACTGCATATGAGGCTTTAACATGGAAGCGTCTTGGCACGGTGCACATTTCCACTTTTTCATCTTTTAAAAGAGATGCTCAGTCGAACTTCTTATTTTTTTTGCTTTTTCTTTTTTCCAATTGAATTTTGTCTCCTTTTACACTGATAATGCTTATTTTATGTTCTTGTTTGATTTTTACAAGAACAAGCCCGTTCACGCTTCATCTTCAACATTTTCCAGAAAAAGTAAAAAACAACTATGTATCAAATTAATACTTTAATACCAGGAAATAAAACACTGAAAGATGTTTTAATTAGAGGAAAATAAAAGAAGTCTTCCGTTATTTCCCATCACACACTTAGACGCAGTGTGTGTAAAGGGGTGTATGAGTGCGGGACCTCATCTAATGATGCGATAACACACTGGATACACTTTAAATGCCTATCACACATTATCTGCACATTTTGTCTTCTTGATTGAGTGCATAGATCCTACATAACATTTTATTTTATTTCAACTCACGCAGGCCTGATGTTGCCAAAGCGACTGACCGTGCGAAATGGCTTGACATGAAATGTGCCAGAAACCCCATCTTATTCATTTATTCACCCGATTTTACTCTTAATTAGAGTTGAGTTGACGTGTTTAAGGCTAAATTTAAAAGTGCGTGCCATGTCAATTGAAATATTAATGTGGAGTGCTATATTTATTTCCACCCTATATTTGCCTGGCAACAGAAGGCTATATATATATAAGAACGTGCGTGCCATGACGTTCATCCTGAATTATGGTCAGTGCTGACATCACGGATTTACTTTGTGGTCTGATCTTTGGATTTTTTTTTTTTTTTTTTTTTTTAATGCACGTGTGTTCAGGATAATAAATGATGAAGATACATGACCAGTTCACGGTGTCCTTTTTTGCCAATGACCTACTTAAATAAACAGGACTGTTGGTGATAAAGCACAAAAAAATACATCACTGTACAACACTGAATTTTAAGAATTACTTCTATTTCAAAATTGTATGCTGACTTCAATGCTTGTTTCTCCAAATTCAGATGCACAGCAGAAAATAGGCCCCACACTGTACTTTTAATATCCTGGTATTCTGCAGATGTTTGACTTTATAGACCTAACGAGTCATGCAACGAACGAGTCACATCCACAAATAAATCTTGTGCAGCATTAAAAGTGAGTGCTCACCACACGAGTCGATCAAGTACCCACTTTTATTATCGCTGATAAATGAAATAAAGCATCATCTTAAAGGGTTGTGTGGCAATAAGAATCACAGGGGGGGGGGATGCTCTGTTTCTTTTTTTTTCTTCTTACACCGTGTCTGCAGCCTGGTGAATATTGCACACGGGCCCTGTTATGCAACGTGTGTAACCTTGAAGAGGTTGCAGCATCACCGTGGTGCGGATGCGCTCTGTGGGGGGAAAAGGCCTGGGGATTATTACACTCTATATTTCTTTCTCCTTTTAAATACCTACATTCTTTTGATGGAGTCACTAAATAAGAAACAAACATGGATGTGACTTGACTTTCTTGTTTTATTTATCAAGATCACGTAGAACAAGTGAAGATGTCCTCGTTATTTCTCAGAGAATCAGCACATTCGATGGGGGGAGGAAAAACGGAATGTCGTTTGTAATGGTGTTAAAAAAAAAAGAAAAAAAAGTGGCTAAAACATCTGTGGAAAAAAAAAGTATTCTATGACTCAATGAGGTTGAACATTTTGTGGAAAATTTAAAAAAAACAACAAAAAAACATAGTTAAAAAAATGAAGAAAAAGAAGACTGTTATTACTTAAAGGCATCACACGGATCAGTTATGTAATCTGGCTGTGAGTGCATAGAGGAGAGATGCCACAGCAGGCTTGTGATTAAAACAACGTACAGCTGCCAATAAAAGTGACAGTGTCGTCGATAAAGTTCATGATACATTCCTGACCTGCACCCATTAATCGTACGTACATGTCAGCCATATCCCGCAGGTACACGCCAGTAAAGGCGACGTGCGAGGAGGCTGCAGCGAGGAATGGTTCTATCTGCAAAGACACTGAGGAGGATGCGGGGATGTGCAGCAGCAGCAGCAGCAGCAGCGATGTTGACAGGACTACACTGACAAATAGGATGATCCATCTGGCTGTTGACATCCGCGAGCCCCCGATTCGATAAGAGCCATTCTCGTGGGGGACCGAGATCTTGTCGACTTCTCTGAGCCTCAGCGAGTCCCACTTTTTAACATCGAAATTACGCACGAGTGGACCGACGTCCGTGTCTTTCCGAGAGGGCAGAGGCGTCTCCCTAAGGACCCCCAGCTTCTCCCGGAACTCCTGCATCTGCTGCAGAAAGCACAGGGGGTCCGAGACGCTCCTGAACGACTCCGCGATGCCGAGCGCCCGGCTGTGCTCCTCCATCGCCGCGCTCAGCTTGGTGATCTCCGGGTCGTACGCCTGCAACACCACCAGCTTCAGCGTTTCGAAATCGGAGAGGATCTCGTTCTTTTTACATTCGAGGGCGCCGATGAGCTTGTCGAAGTAGTCTGTTACCTTCTCCGCGTCCTTGGTCACCGACTGGAGCGCGTTTTTCTTACTGGCTTGCAGTGTCTCCAGGCAGGACACGATGTCTGCGCTCTGCCAACTCTCCACTCCGCGGAGCAGCTCTTCAAATGCCTCCTTCTCCCGCTCAAACGCCTCCTCCAAGGAGCAGAACTTGTGCCCTCTGTGGTCATCCGTCGTGGCGCAGAACCCGCAAATGAGCTTCAAGTCCGTGGCGCAGAAAATATTGAGAGGCTGTCCGCAGTGTTGTTTACAAACAGACATCTTAGGCATGAACCGTATCTTGCTGTATTTCTCCACGATCCCGCGCAGAGAGTAGTTGATCTGCAGGCTGTTTGCGCCGTTGTGAGGCGACTCTTTGCGGCATGTGGGGCATTTGAAAGGTGCCCTGAAGGCTGGTCCTCTGTTTCCCTCCAGGAGTCCCTCCAGGCATTTCTTGCAGAAGCTGTGCGAGCACAGCAGCACCCTCGGGTCCTCGAAGAGACCACAGCAGATAGGGCATGTGAGTTCGTCTTCGAGCTGCTCCATGTTGTCATCCTGCAAACACAATTTATCCGGGCGTCAAATCGATGCATGTCACAAATCAGCACTTTGGATCAAAAACAGGCTACTGTACAAATACGCACCCACACTCAGATGGGGATGCTGAACCCCCAAAGAGCAGCACAAGGCAATAGCCTACATTACACACGAAAAAAGGATACAGATTTGTGTAGTCATGATCCAGCTGATTCTGGAGTATTCCCATCGTGAAAGTGAAACTGATTCTCATCGCAGTGCCCGCGTAAAAGGAGGCTGGCGAAAGCTGTGCCAAGCGCTCCGTTTGCCAATCTAACGTTAAGTAACATCCTGCTTCTTGTTGTCTTTCAAAAAACACACACCAAAAAAAAAAAAAAAAAACAGCTGACGTTGGCAGAAACTT
Source organism: Labrus mixtus (assembly GCF_963584025.1). Lineage (NCBI taxonomy): Eukaryota > Metazoa > Chordata > Actinopteri > Labriformes > Labridae > Labrus > Labrus mixtus. Next base: position 5,342,017 of record NC_083624.1, read on the forward strand.
GAAACCCGCGTTGGCAAAAAAAAAAAAAAACCCCAGACTGGAATAAAAGTCTAAATAAATAACTCTGACTCAAACAAGCCAGTAAATGTAACCCTTTGCTTTGTATTACATAAAGGCAAAGGGGCGATGGTTTAGCTGTCTGAATATCTAAATTCCCGCCGTCTAACCAATCCAATGCGACAAATGATCGACAAACAGGGTGCGTGTGAGCGTTGCTCCTGTTGGCAAGGTGGTGAAGGAGAGCTGTGACAGATTTTGCAAGCGCATAGTAACATGCAACTACTGGACCAAAAGAATCACTCACCAGCTGCTGAGACGCACAGTGCAACGCAATCATGGCGCTTGTTGCTGTGCAGACTTCGCCTTTTCCGGGTTCACAATTCACCCTTTCAGCGCCGCGCAGAAAATGGCAACGCTTTGGTTTGCGTATTTTGCGCACAGGTAAAAAAAAACCAAGACGTGCAACACAGTGCCACTGACGACAACGACACGTGTGGATGGGATTTTCACGGCTTGTTTGTGATCTTGGAGGGTTTTTCGTTTTTGTCCCTACTAGGCAACTTGCAGAGGATCCCTGCCGGTGAGATGGGGGGAGGGGCTGTTGCTATGCAAAACATTACAGCGTGAAAAACTGTCAACTGGGTTTGAGTCCCAGCTTGGTACCGCGGGTTTTTCTACTGCCCCACTTCAGTAGACTCGCTCGTGTGTGTGTGTGTGTGGGTACTCGTCAACATCTGTAAACCGTTTACGTGAAAGTGGGCGCAAGTGAAGGCACCCAGCTGCATCTACTCACATACAAAAAAAGTAAAACTCTCCTGCACTGGGCAGATAAGTGGCACATCAATTTGGCACCATAGAGACTCAGAATACTTGTTATATATTGCATAGGCCTACATACACACACATTGTCATATAAGTGGTTTGCTTATGAGCCAGCTGATCGAAACTGCTGAGTATTCCTCTGTTATGACTGGGTGTCACCATATTACCACTTCACCACAAACCGTTTAACACAATTTCTAAAAAACTAACTTTCTTTACACTTTCGGTTATGTAACATCGATACCCAATAGTTACTAAGTCACGTGGAGAATTTTGACCTTGATTTTCTTCCCTTGTTTCCATGCCATCAGGAGCGACTGCCTATCTTAGCCGCTGTGATTGGATACAGTCGGGTACCAGGGGCTTATGCAGTACCAGCCTTCGCCGGGGGGTGTCGCTGTGGGCGCTGACGTTCGACCGTCTGACGCTCTCTTTGATTTGATGGGAGTTTGTTTCCGGGTGTTTTTAACTAGCATCGGGGTAAGAATGGCTGCGATGTTTACGTGTTGTTTCGGCTGCTGTGGGGATGGCGCATCTGGGCATATTCCCCTCAAAGAAATGCCAACTGTCCAGTTAGATACTCACCACATGGGTACGTACGTTTGCCTTTAATATCCAAGTCCAAACACGCCGAGTTAGATTCGGGTTTGACTTGATGGTTGGCTACATCCGCCGTTAGCACAAACCAGCTAACCGATAGCTGAGTTGGAACCTGTGATGTAAAGTCTGTTTTCCGGTAACTATGACTGTTTTCAGGTTCTATTGTCAAACTCTATTATTCTCCCTATAAAGCTACAATTTGTTTATAAACTAGACAACGCAATGTCAGGTTCACCTAACTCAATACATGGTTGTATATATTCTCATTCTTATTTTTTATATTTTTATATTTCAAAATAAAATAAAATACAAAAATAATAATTTAAAATAAAATAACATTTTTAGATTTTAAAATAAAATAGTAATAATAATAATTTAAAATAAAATATTTTTTTTAGATTTTTAGATTTTAAAATAAAATAAAATAATAATAATAATAATTTAAAATAGAATAACATTTTTAGATTTTAAAATAAAATAATAATTTAATATTTAATAATATATTTGATATTTTTAGTGCTTATTTACTTTGTATTTAATATTATATTGTGTTTAAATTTGCTAATATTGTGTTTTTTGCTCATATTGTGTGTTTGGACAACCTGCTGCTATAACGCCACAATCTCCCAGTTTGGGATCAATAAAGTAATTCTATTCTATTCTGGTTAAAAAAAAGTTCTGATTTGTTCATTCATAGTAAAATATCCTTTATTCAAAATTCCTAAAAGCCCATCTCTCTCCCGGCTATAATAATAATAATAATAATAATCCCACTGGGAAACTGTGTGTAGATAGCTGAATTAGATTTCCTGTAAATGTTTTACACCAGTGATTCCCAAAGTGGGGGTCGGGAGACACTGGGAGGGGGGGTCGCGAGTTGCCTTCCAAAAACAAATGCAAACTGGAAATGACTTGAAATTACATATTTTACCTATTATTGTGAAATTACATACAAAACTGTTGTTCAATTAGTTTAAGGCTGCTGTATTTTTTTATTGTTGTTCTAATGTCAGTGTTCGGATAGGCCCATTAGTGCGTGCTGCTGTGTGCACCGTTATGCTTTAACCACTTCCAGGGACAGAAGGGGTCCCCGGTGTCGCGCATCGTTGTTTTGGGGGTCGTGGGATGAAAAGTTTGGGCACCCCTGTTTTACACTACATGAGAGGTTGTCTTAATGGCTCATTTTTTTTCATCTTTGGCTTCAGGAAATGATGGATGTCATGTCAGACTATTTACTGAAATTAAATAGATGTGAGAATTGACTGATTATAAACAACATGTCATAAATTAATTGAACTGTTTACACTCCCTCGGTTGTTTCCTGACTTTGTGTTCTTGACTTTTCTATTGCAGGCACCGATGTTGTTATTGTGAAGAGCGGCAGGAGGATATGTGGCACCGGAGGCTGTTTGGCCAATGCTCCGCTTCACCAAAACAAAAGTTATTTTGAGTTTAAGATCCAGTCTACTGGTAAGCCCTTTTGCTTCTGGCTCCCCTTCCTTCTTTTCTTCACACGTTGACATTTTCTGTGCATTCCTAGTAGGACTAATGAGTCTTACTTGCTGCAGTTTTTAGTAGCCTCAGCATCTTGTGACTTCATGCTCTCTGCGGGAATTTTCCCTCGCGAACAAAGAGCGCATTGGAAAGCACAAGGGAGGTGCCTTCTGAGAAACATGGCACTTAAGCAGAGCTGACCTCGTGAAGCACCTTACTCACTACATATTGTTTAACTAGCATTACGTTACAAATTGGATGTTTATCTTGTCTGCTGCTTTTTGATTGCAGATGGCTTCAGTCAATAATATTGATTTATTCATAGTGTTTTAGGAGTGTTTTGATCGGTGCTGTCCTTGTGTCTAGGTATCTGGGGAATCGGTGTGGCGACGCAGAAAGTGAATCTTAATCAAGTGCCTTTGGGCAGAGATACAAACAGCCTTGTCCTGAGGCATGATGGGTCTGTGTACCACAATAATGAAGAGAAGAATCGCCTGCCTGCAAACAGCCTTCCTCAGGAGGGGGACATTGTTGTAAGTTGATCCTTCTATTGAAGTTTGATGACCTAAACATTCAATACTTTAAAGTGTTGCCAGCCGATTTTAAAGCTCACAAGGAAGACACTTTTTAAAATACAGACATTTAACAGACACTTTAATGAGCATTCTGAGAATAAAAATGATGTTATCCGACATGGATCCACACACAGTATCTTTTCACTAAGGTGTGTCAATCCTGGTTACATGGATCTGTTTTGAATATTGAACATATTGATTTATCTTATGGACTTCCAATAGGCACATAAATGTCGAATTTGTGTATTTTCAAAATTGTTATCAATCCCTTTAGACTAATCATCTGCTAGAAGCCTGGTGCAGCAGGCTGGCCTGCAGGTCCCGTGAGACCAGCAGTAGATTTGAGGGTTTTTCCATGGCAGCTGGCATCAATAGTCACATTGCATCAGCTGGTCTAATACTGGTCTGATAGCCTCGTGTCTGTTTAATGTGCACCCATCTACACATCAATTTGAACCTTGCCATTAGTTTATTTCATTTTTCTAAATCTACACTCTTTGGAAGTTTTCACAGAGTGTTCTGGTCATTCAGGTTTATGAAATCCTTTTGATAGATATAATTACGTGAGTAGAGACTGGAAAAAAACCCAGATTGTGGGCGTGAGTGTGTACAGCAGAGAATCCTTCAGGCAGCCACGGCAACAAAAGCAAAACACACGGTGATGCTTCATTTTATGTTCCTCTGCAGGAGAGACCCAAACTTTAAAAACTTTAACCTGCTACGATTACTTGAACTAATAACTTTGGCCCCTTACCTTTTTTAGTATCAGTGTCTCGATGAACTGTCCCACTGCGAACTCAGTAAACAACGTGCATACCGTAAAACTTAGTAAAACAAGTAATAGCCTGGGCTTTCATTTACTTCAGTCAATGAAATGAAACCTGCATTTATCTGAGACAGGCGTCGTCAATACTAGACAGGCCTGCAATTATTTTCAAACCAAACTCGTGCACAGCAAATATGGAAAAGATTATGAACTTTAAATTTAAACTGGAAAGAATATTTTGCTGTTTACAAAATGAGGATATGGATAAACAAATACATTTACAAATCACTAATCTGATCTTGCTTTGTAAGACACCACATCTATCCCAACCTGCATATTATATAAACACTAAATGCAGAGGGGGGTCTAATTGAGACCCATCAAAACGTGCAGCAACACCAGACTAGTAACAGGGACTGGGCCTCAAATTGGGATGAGCTTTTATTTGAAGTTTTATGGTAAATACACTTGTGTAAAAGTAATTATTTCTCTCTTTACACATTTTCAGCAGAAGTTAGCAAAGATTTGGGTGATTGTCTAACTCCTAACCATTCTTGTCGTCCCTCAGGGTGTCACATATGACCACGTTGAGCTGAATTTGTATCTGAATGGAAAGAACATGCATTGTCCTGCCTCAGGGATCCGTGGCACTGTGTTCCCTGTTGTTTATGGTGAGTTTCTTTCTCCACAGTTTATGTGTTCAAATTATTTCTCAATAGTTTTCTGTTTACAATCATTTTTGTAAACACTGAAATACAAATTGCAGTTGCATGTTTTACCACTAGAGGGCCTTATTTGTACATCTTTACAAAGCACTGCTCTTGTTGTTGTGCCTCAATCGTGTTTTTTCTTGGAATCATATGACCTGAAAAATCTTTTTTTTTTTTTTACAACAGATGATTTCTCTGACTTTATATTTAAGTTTTTGTTACTATGTAGCAGCTCTGCCTATTCTGGTTCAACAGCAAATCTTACGTAGAAAAACGCTGAGTAATTAGATTGTATTATTTTAAACAATGTTTGTATTTCTGAGCTACAACAAAAACAATGTGATCAAAAGGATGTCACCTGCAACTTTCTAAATAGTCTTCTGTTGCGTTATTTATGTACAATAATTTATTTTTATTTTATTTCATTACATTACAGAATTAAGCTGCCTAGACTGTTTATGCATTTATTAATAACAGTGGTGCCATTAAATGCATGTTTCTGTTTTTTTTCAAGTCATATTTATTAAAAGCTGCTAATAGTTTAATTTTGATTGATTACATTTATTTCAGACATATCAAATAAAATCAAACATATAAAAAATACAAAACAAAATGAAAAGCATGAAAATACAATAAACAAAAAACAATGTTCAAATTATTTCACAAAAAAGAAAAAGCAAATTACATATATTCAATTGATATGCCTGAAAAAAACATTTTTAATTTTCCAAGTTTTCACCATATTAGTTGCAAAAGCTGTTGTGGCACTGTAACATAGCAACCCTTCCCCCCCTTAAACTAACTGTTGATTTCTCACAAACTACAATGCCTGCTCTGTCTCTGATGTGCCTCCATTGCTAGGTTTCCTGGCACAGTTAGCATAAGTGCAGAATGCTGCTGCCCAGATTTCAACCATTACAAATTACACCAAATCCTGTCCTCCCTTCACTGGCTGCTCGTTACCTTCAGGACTGATTTTAAAATTATAAATAACTTTTAAACCCAACACGGTCTGGCTCCCCCTTTACATTACAGAACTTTTGACACCTTATGCTCCAAGTCGTGATCTAAGATCATCGAGAGCACCATCACCAGGTCAAGTCTGGTAACCAAGGGCGACCGGGCATTTGTCATCAGAGCCCCTGAGCTCTGGAACTCCCTACCCAAAGACATGAGGCTGGCAAACTCTGTACCTGTTTTTAAATCTTTGCTTAAAACATATTTTTATAGGGAGACTTTTTAGAATGATAGATTAGTCATTAATGTCCTGCGTTAATTAATTAAATTAATTCTTATTCATCATTTTCTAACTTGCCAATGTTTTATCCTTTGTTGTGAAGCACTTTTAGTCTAAGTTTTATTTAGTTTGATGCATTCTGTAAAGCACTTTGTAACCTTGTTACATAAAGTTATTGTTCTAATTATAGGAGAAACACTAGAAAGGATTGAATATACATTCATAACTTGTAAATTGATTTTCAGATGATGAGTTGTGATTGAGACCTGAAAATATCAACCTCAGGCTGACACATCAGAAAACAAAACAGAGACTTCAAATGATGATTTTTCTCACTGTTGATCAATCTGCCAATGATTTCCTGGAATACATGACGGTGTTGAATAATATTGATAGTATTTAAGAGGTAGTTTTAGTAAAAGGTCTCCCTTTGGCCACAGCAGTAAGAGTCAATAAACCTGAACTATTTATATACATTCAAATAAAAAAAGTGACTTAGAGCTATTAATCAGTAATCAAAATAGTCGGCTATTAATGAATTATTACAGCTCTACTTTGTAGATTGTTTGAGCACACTTCGAGCTCTGAAGTAGTTTGTATGATTAGTTAATCGCCATGCTTACTGTATGTAACAAAAACATTCCTGCTCCCAAAGATTTCAGTCTTAACGAGCTCATACAAAATGTCACATTGTGTACCAAGAGATTATGTTCAAATAGTTGTTCTTACGAGACGTTTGACCTCATTGCTGCAGAGCAAATACCTTCTGCAGGGGAAAAAAAAAAGAAAAGGGTTGGAGTGTTTGCTTTTTATTTTATTAATACTCCAGAGTTGATAAAGACAACATAAAATTCAATGTCATTGTACTTTATTACGTAGAATTTAAAGGGCTTTCAGGGACTCCTTTCTACATGTGAGTGTGATCTGTTAAAAATAAGAATAATCAACATGAAAAAAAGCTTTTTTTTGGTCTCATTTCTTCATACATTTGACACCCTGGCATGGCCTTTGTGTCTTCTCTTTCCTTATTAAGTCTTAATACTGTCTATATCTGTATAACAGGTCAACATGTGTCTCTTTCTGCTTTTCTTTCAGTGGATGACAGTGCCATCTTAGACTGCCAGTTTAGTGACTTCTACCACACAGCTCCACACGGATTTGAGAAGATCCTCTTTGAACAACAGATCTTCTAAAGGAGAACTCCCATCCTATCTACTCGCCACCTCTGTGACACTACACTTTGACCTTGATTGCTTTATATCATTCTGTGTGGCTTGATAGCCTCTTCTTTTGTCCCCCCCCCCCCCCCCTGATTACCGCGTGTCTGTGCTGCTGCTCTGAACCGATGCTGGAGTGCCCTTGAAGGAGCAGGGATTCCTGATCGTTTGGTCATATTAGATGGGCTGTTCCAGTCTGTGCTGATGCAAAACCATTCAATTCTCATTCCCGTTTGTCAGTAGTGATCACCCTATAATATTAACTGAAACACTTAAAATTGCAGCTTACTTCTGTGATGGTAAAATAGTTCCATTATTCAGGATCAGAAGCCATGTGTCATTTAAATAGCTTTTTACTATGATTTTTTTTATTGCAATCTACTGACATCCCAGCGTGCACCGTTATATTTATTTGTATTTATTTGAGACGGCGATCAAGCGATAAGTGTTCTATGTGGCAAAGCTTCTTTTTTTTTTCTGAGAGGTAAGCCAAAGTTTGCAACGTAATGAAGGATCAGCTGTCAATATTGATCAGGCAGCAAAATCACAATAACTTTTACGCTGCCTTCATTGATTAGAAGTGGAAATTAAAGCAAAAGTCAAAACTCTTTAGTTGACTTATTTTTTTTTTAGCCTACTAACTTCAGTAACACGAAAGATTTCAAGGGATTCAAGTGAAGCGTTTTCTCTGAGGGATGCTGCTAAGGTGCGGTGCTGATTAATGTTTAAGTAAAAATTAAAATCTCAAATCGGTGACCCTGATACGTCGTAAAGATCGATTTCTTCAACACTTATTTGAACAGCCCTTTAATTCTCGCCACACTTTCCTCATACTGAAATCTTATCTGGTGTATTTATATTAAATATCAATATAATCACAGCTGGTGCTGGTTGTCTCTGGTCAGAGATAATATGGTTAAAACATGTCAATCTGTTGTGTTGTATTGGATTGGCATTGCATTTCTGCTGCTGAAGTGTGACAGTTAAATATTTCAAAAAGCCTGTCTTTGTTTTGCACTAATGATGATATTGTACAAGCAAATCCAAATGTTGTTGATTCATTAAACTTTTATGTCTGGAAGCATACCTTTTCCTGTGTCCTGTTATCTTCAAAGATTTTAAAAATATTAAAATATTTATAAAAGCCATTTTCGTTTCACCATTGCACTGTTTCAGATAAACATAATTTACTACATTTTCATAAATGCATGTTTTATATATAACATTTTGCACGGACTTGCTCCTCCTCCTTTGAAGGACTTTATAAAGCTGAAGTCTGCCAGTGGGATCTGCACCAGGCGCCACAGTCCGAGGAGACTGTGAGGTCCCATACAGACGCACTACATTCAGACAAACTGTTCTGTCAGTCAAAGGAACTAAATATTGGAATATTCTCCCACTCACAATAAGAGACCCACAAACATATGCAACCTTCAAAACACACCTCAAACAGTGGATAAAAGAAAACCAAGTCTGTGACCACCTTTAACCTTTAACCTCTATTATTGTCTTGTGTCACTTGTGCCTTCGTATTTGTATTTTATTTGTAATTTGTCTTTCTCTGTTACCTGCCTAGGGACAACAGATGGAAACTAGCATTTCTGCTATAATCTGGCTTTTTTTTTTTTACAGCTGTAATTCAATTCAATTCCAAAAACTTTATTTGTCCCCGGGGGGCAATTCAAAGGCACACAGAGCAGTAAATTAACAACAGTGCAAGTACAAAACATTTTAAACCTAAATATAAAGTGTCAATTTAAATACAACTTAAAGCTTAAACTTAACTTAAAATTCAAAATATAAAAAGAGTAGATATAAGTGGACAGTAATCGGACTAACAGATGTAAACAGAACTATGTGCAGTAAACGAGAAATAAATATATATATAGAGCTATGTGCAGGTAGGCTAAATACTAAATGATAAGTTATAAGGTGCATGGTGAATAATGGAACAACAGAACTAATATAAACAATATAACTGTAAAGGTAAAAATGAGATAAATAAAGTGACCGTAGTGCAATGATGGATAAGAAACAACAGGAATAAGTAACCAGAACTGTATGAATAGTATACTGATATAAAATGGATTAATATGCACTGTCCCTAACAAATAAAAAAATAAAAAATAAAAATAAAATAAAATAAATCAATCAATAAATAAAAAAAAATAAAAAAAATAAAAATAAACAAGAAATCAAGAAATCAAGAAATAAATAAATAAATAAATAACTAAAATAAAAGATTGACTCTGCTTTACGGATTACATGTTTTAAGGATGTTTTTAGTGGCCAGTAAGTCAAAGGTGAATTTATTATTACTGCGTCGAGGAAGCCGGGGAAACCAGGACAGCCCATGCAGGAGGCATTAGCTCCTCCCCCTCGCTCTGCTGCGATCTGTGACGTCACCTCCCCCCTCCCCCCCCTCCTCCGGAGCCAGCAGCAGCACAGGAGCTGCCTTTACCTCGTCTCTTTTCACGGAGGAGATCCCGACAGCCGGAGTAACAGCTAAACCCCCCCGTACAGCCATGGCAGAAAACGCCGGCTTGGAACACCGCATCAAGAGCTTTAAAAACAAGGGACGAGATGTCGAGGTAAGATAACACGTTAATGAGAGTGTAAACAGCCTGAATCTACATAGTTTTTACATTTTAATCCACAGTGTTTGGGCCTCGTTTGAGGGGAGCCTGGCCCCGGCTGCAGCTGCCAGCTAGCCACCTAGCATATTGAAGCTAACATGAAGAGTTCGCCATCAAAGTGCTTATTGGCCTTTCCTTTATAGCGGTGAATCACAGCAGCTGATAATCAGTATTAATGTAAGAGGAGTGGCCTACCAATTTTTGATGTGTTAATGTTTGTAAAAAGTAAACAACATCACAGCTGTCCGGTTGAATCGGGGGAATTAAGAGCAGGCGGTGTAGCTGTCACTGCCATGCTAATGCTAACTGGCTAGTTAGCGTTAGCTGGGCCTGACCGGCACCTTCATGTTTGACACTTTCTTCTTCCCCTCACAAGCCAGATGGCATACAGTAACTCACATGCTTTACGTGAATGCTTTTATAAGAATTTGGCATTATCAGTAAAACGCTCAGTTTAGGGTCGAATAACATGTTTTGGTTCAACACCAAACCCCCCTGACCAAACATTGCCCCTCCTTGTTAGCATGCTAGCGGTGTCAAAGCAAATAGGTAGCAGGTAAAGCCTAGTTAGTTAGTCAGCTGTTATTATAATAATAATAATAATAATAACTTTATTTATACAGCAGCTTTTAAAAACACAGGTTTACAAAGTGCTTTGACAAACTAAACCAAACACAGAAGAACATAAACAACAGCAAGAACATAACAAATACTAAATACTAAAAAATTATGAAATACAATTCAACAGAAAAGAACCCAAAGTGCACGATACCCAACAGACATATATAACCCGACCATCACAAGAACCATCATAAGAACCATGATAAAACACAAGAACCCAACAACACGAGCTGAGACCAAGAGGAACCAAAGATTTAAAAAGATGTAAGAAACTAAAAGAGATAAAAGCAAATCAAAAAGGTAACAGAAATAAGAAGGTAAGAGCAGGAAAAGAAATAGAAACAAGTGGTTAAAGGATCAAAAAAAATAAAACTATAATATTAATAAAAATAAAAAGTAAATATAAAAGTCAAAGTCAACTTTATTGTCAATTTCAAAATATGCCAGACATACAGTGGAATCGAAACTGCGTTTGTCTCCGTCCCGCGGTGCAATACAACCAAAATAAGATAAAATAAGATAAGGTAAAATAAGTAAAAATAGATCAAATAAAATGAGGTAAAATAAGATAAATAATATTTACAGTAATAAATTCTGAATTGTGCAAAAGGTACAAAACAAAATGGTAAATAAAATAAAATTTAAATAAAAAGTAAACTTGTTCAATGTGCAGTAAACTGAGTGTACTTTTGAATAGATAGCTTCAGAGTTATTAGTCCAGAGTTCTTGGTGGCAAACGGGAGGGGGTTAAACATAAATTGACAAAGTAAGATAAGTAATGATGCGATGGCCTCAGTTTACCGCTCTCTTTCATGTGAAATACCGGATAAATGTATTCTTTAATAAACTGTTTTATATGAGTAGAAACGACAAGAGCAGAAATAAGACTTAATTAATGATAGACTCATTGAGCTAACAGTCATTAAATACACAAATAACTGATGTGGTATACTAAGACATGTTCGTGGAAATATATTCACAATTAATCAATTCAATCAATCAATTTTTATTTGTATAGCGTCAACTCATAACAAGTGTTATCTCGAGACACTTTACAAAAAGCAGGTAAAAGACCTTACTCATTGTTATGTTACAAAAAGCAGGTAAAAGACCTTACTCATTGCTATCTTACAAAGATCCGGCCTATCCATCATGAGCACTTTAGCAAAGCAGCAAAAGTTACAGTGGTAAGAAAAAACTGCCTTATTAAAAGGCAGAAATCTTCAGCCGGATCCCCGGCTCATGACGAAACAGCCTTCACAGGCCTAGACTGCGGCGGGCTTGGACAATAATGTTAATGTTAATGTCTTTACTGGTAGGGTCACATATTCTAGAAAACACCACCAGTATAGTCTGTGTCTTAGTGGCTAACAGACCGTGTAAAACGTTGGGTTTGTATTGCAGCATCATTCAACTAACAAGTCTAATTATAAATCTCTGCAACAGCATTAGTCTGTAATGCTCATTGACATGATGGCAAAACCATTTGGCAGAGACTGTTAAGACTATTCCAGCTAAGGCAACCAAGCATTGATCGACTGAAGAAGAATGTTAATGTGACAGACATTGTACACAAGTGATTTATCTAAGGGCCACTTAATTATCTTACCAACAAAGACACCCAACAAGTCTCTGAAAATGGACCTTCATGTTTGACTAAAAGCACATTTTGATCCTACAGAGGTTGTTGTTTTGAAACTTGGAGTCAGTGTGACGAGCACATGGCTACTATGACAGACAGTCTTTGCCAAATGCATTCCTGATGCTATTTCAAGCATCTTGGATGTCTGACACAGGTCCTCTTTAGAGCGTCTGTATGAATTTGAGTTTTCCTAAATAGGTGACTCAGACCACAGCCAGGGAAGATATGCCAGTTGGGTTTTTTTATTAATGTAGGTCAGGCATAACAGATTGCTCTTCATGACTGACATCACTAGGGAAGCTGTTTAGTCTTTTATACTGTATGTCAAACGTTCCTCATTTGTTCATATCTGTATCATAAAGATGTGGAAAGAAACAGTACTTGTGGATATCAAGCCTTTTCCTACCGTATCCTTCTTGCATCGCAGAATATCAGGTCCTTGTTTTGTTGTGTACTAACTGTGGGGCCTTAGTGGGCCCCTGCAGCTTAATGTCATTTTGGTTTCTTATTATTTCTTGAAAGATTTCTCAAGAAGAGGAAAGCTTATGTTTGGGTAAAGAAAAAGAGGAAAGCTTCTGTTTTGGTAAAGAAACCAATCAAATTAGGAGACGTTAAATCAACGTTGCTATTCTTAATCCTTTGACAGTAATACTTGATTGTTGTTTTTGTTTGTTACTTTGTCTTTAATGAAACATGTTTTGTTGAAGTCAGTGGCGTGCTATATTGTTGTTTAGCAGTAGCTAGGAGATACCTCTGTGCTCCGCAGCCTCCTGAGTTATGACTGTCCCAGATTACGTAAAGGGCTATTTAGGAAGGCAACATGAACCTCTTGAAACAGTCACAAGATGTTGGACCATCTCAAACTGTTCAGGATGAATTGAAAAGTAAAAACCCCAACTGGACACACAGCAATCATTTAAACCATTTTCCCTCTCTTGTTCTTAAAGTTCATTCTTAAAGCTTCAGTCAAAAAAAAAGAACGCTGGCCTGTAATAATGTATCTACTTGCTGCTTAATTTTAAAGATTGTTCCATTTTACTTAAAAAGAAGAAATCCCGCACACTACTCTTGCCAAGTACACACACTTGACAAAGGTTCTGAGGGACCGAAACTTAGTGATTTTCCTCATTAACGTGCTTTATATTTTCTTTCTTTGCAACAGACTATGAGAAGACATCGAAATGAGGTGACAGTCGAGCTGAGAAAGGTAAGAAAAAATGCACCATCTGCATACACACACCGCCCCAGTCAAAGTATTCTAAATCTTTGTCAGAAACATGTTCATCAGACTCGGGTGATTGCTAACATTTGGACAGATATTGAGAGCAATTAGGAGGCATCCTTGCAACAGAAAAACTTTAGTTGTGGCAACAACAAAAAAAGTCAAAAGCTGTGAGTATCATCAAGATATAGGAAGGTTCATGGCACCTGGAGACCCTTTGACATTTTCCCATGATATCAAAACATGCTGTATGGTCTCTAAGTTAACTTCCTCGCAAACCACTGTCACACTCTCTTTCAGCTGACTAAACATTTTCGTGAAACCTGATGCAAGCCATTTGTTTGTTACTTGAACACCTCTACATTTATTCTGTTCAGGATGGTGGATTGTCTTGGATACATTCTGTTCAGGATGGTGGATTGTCTTGGATACAACCCGTCAGTACTCATTGGTAGAGTCAGGGTTTATTAATTACTAAGAGCCCCTTTCACACACTTTTGATGAAACGGTGTATCTACTAGGTGCCTGTTTGGATTTGTTTTGCACACTTTATTAAATTGCTAGTCTTCTGGATTGTGCTCCAATGGTACATTCAGATTGACGTTTCTTATCTACAATTTCTCACCCACTGAAATGTTTATCTGTGAAGCTTGCTCCCAATTTAACAGACTCTGTTGTGTCATATTGAATGGTAAAATTAACACACTTCAAGTAGGATACCAATTTAAGACTTCCCCAAAACCTATTAGGTATAGATATTTAGATAGTGCAGATGCCACCATGCAGACAGCACATTAATCAGACAACAGTTCAGTCTAATTATGTCATTTGGCTAGTTGAGACAATTAAGATTAATTATCCACATCTGAGCCAAGTATCCTCAGAAAACCACCATTTTTTGAGCTCAAATTAAGTAGCTATACTGTTGCCCAACATGAATTACTAGCAGCTGAAAATATCTTGTTTATAATTGCTTTTCCAAGGGCAATTACATTTTTTTTTTAAATATAATTAGCAAAATAGAAAATGGCACAATCAGTGGTTTACAGGCCTGCATTAAATATTTCCTTCATTTTCTGGGGCTAAATGATGTTGCACTAAAAATAGTTTGTCCAGAATCACTCTTTGTCACAACACAACTGTGTTTGTTTAGTTTGCTTTTATTCTGCACTACAACTTTTCAAAACGGTGATGAATTGAAAAGAAAAAGGAGCTGATACATGCACAGAAGATTGCACAAGCACGTGCAGTTGGTGCATGCAAAAATGGTTTGTCATTTTGGGATCATTGTGCTGCTGCTGCTGCTGTTTTATGTTGCCTTTGCCAAAAAAAAGATTAGCTGAATTTAATTTGATCTGCAAAGAACACGATGTATGCATTCATTTTATCCTTCTGCTGCCGTCAGCAGTGACCTCATCAGTGAACACAAGTGAGCTAGTTCCATCGTCAGACATCACAACACCCATGCAGAAAACACCACCACCATGTTTTACATGGATGTAGAATCACACATGCTGGATGGATGTTTTACCCACATGCTATTTCTTAAACCTTCCTGTGTGTGAAGGACTGCTATTTCATCTTTCAATAACACAATTTACACAATTAGAGTCCTACAAGATGCAAAAAAATAAGCTTTTAGGAGTTAAAGTTTTCTTATGATGGATCCGCAGACGTAGTGCTTGTGTCGTTTCTCTCTATTGATGTCTGATACACAATGCCTGTTCCCTACAGAAGGCCTCTTTATTTATCCTCCCTTGCTAAAATAATAAAAGCAAAACTTGTCCTGCGATTACAATTCATGTGTAATAAAATGTAGGTAGTTTGGGGAAACGTATTTGTGATTTCTTCAGAAGGAA
Organism: Labrus mixtus; assembly: GCF_963584025.1. NCBI lineage: Eukaryota > Metazoa > Chordata > Actinopteri > Labriformes > Labridae > Labrus > Labrus mixtus. Next base: position 5,357,418 of record NC_083624.1, read on the forward strand.
CTTAGCTTAGACTTTAGCATGTTGTGATGCTTTAGAGTTGTTCCACACTCACTTGGAGAAATGCCCTGTTGACACTGCGACAGTGCCTGGTGGGATATTTCTTGCTGATACAAAGAGATTTTCTGGTCAGAACTTGGAACAAAAGGCGCACTTGGAAAGAAACTTAAACATATTTAGTGTTTGTTTCAGCATAATCTATAAGCAGATACTTCTTCTGCGGCTTGGTCACACTTGGATGATCAGGTTTTTGCATTGCAATGTCTGGTCTGGAAGGTTTGAATACAGCGCAACAAGAGTTAGTATCTTTAATGAGTTGCTTTCCCTTTGTGTGTTATTTTTGTTCTGTTATGCACATTTTCAAACTGGCTGAGCGGTCTGAGGTAGTTTTTAGTTTCTCACAGTTGGAGACTGATTCAGGTTTGTAAAAGGATGAATTACTGGTGTTGTGGTAAACGTTCTCTGATCCTGATTAGATGTGATAACTGAGAGAAAGAGCAACCCATCACAACCATCACTTCCATTATGCAATCTCAAAGATCTCACTTTGAGTGTCTGTCCACGGTCATGATGACACAGGCTAATTGCAGGTGTGCCTTCGGACTTTAACAGAGGTCTTAGTTATTTCCTGGAAGCAGTAAGTCCTTCCCTGGAAAGAAAAGCTCTGAGGAAAATTGCTCCCCTCCTGGGATAAGAAAGGCATGTGTAGGTAGAGGAAAAGGAAGGTGCACTCTTGCTCTGGGAACATTGACCATACAAAATATAATACATAAATAAACCTTTGCCAAGACTTTTATGTAAAAAAAAAAAAAAAAGCATTTTATAAAATACTGGAAACTGACACGGTCACATAGCAGGTGGAGATCATCTTTTCAAAATGAACTATGCAATGGTGATCAGATTTTCATTTTAAGGCATGATGAGGTCAACTGAACTTGTAATTCTTACAAAATAAAGACTTCAGATTGCATTTAAGACCCTAAGAGAAAGTCTGATAATACTGGGAAAACAGGCATGTTGAGCAGAGAGTTACAGCCAGGGGTGATAGAATCAGAACGTCACTGCTGTGTAGTCCTGAGGTGTCCTCAAGTCTAGCACATTCCCTTTAGTGGGATCAGAGCAGCAAGAAGCACTGCACTGGCTGATTAGTCATCAGTGACGCACATCAGCACGACGCACAGGAATGTAGGGCAAGGGAATCTCCTCCTACCACTGACTCACAGGCCCTGCCAATGGATGGGATGTGTGGGTCTCTCTTATTGTCTATAAGTACTTAGTTGCCTCTGATTTACTGCGGGTTGCTGGGGGGGGGGACTTGAGAACATTTTGAGGGCTAGAGGGTAAAAGTTCAGTGTCCTTCAAACAAGACTGTGATGATTGCTTCCAACAAGCCCGCACAGGACTTCTCCGACTTTCCCTCTTAAGACTGGATTTCCTACCATGTGTATCAGAAAGTAAAAGTTTGGGGAAAGAAACTATTTATAAGTTAGGTTCTGTTACTTTAAGAATTCATGAATGCATTAATGAGCACTTTCATCTCCTCCCCTCATTGCTTTTCTGTCTTTTTTTATTTTCTTGTCAGAACAAACGAGACGAACATCTACTGAAGAAGAGAAATGTCCCGCAGGAGGAGAGTCTGGAGGACTCTGATGTCGACTCAGACTTCAAAGGAGTAAGTGTGGGTGTGTTTCTTGAGCGGGAGTGATGAAGTGAGACTGGACTGTCTGGATAATAGGTCAGACTGGTTCAAGTCCGTTGAGCATTGGGAATTTAGAAAAGAAGCAAAAGAGCTTTCAGTTAAAATGTAAAATTGTCTTAATGTGGAATTTCTCTTTTAACCTCCCAATTAAAATAATTCACAGAAGAAATTATAATATTGTGCTCTTATGTTCTGAGCCAATTTACCCAAAGTACCAGCCCACCCGCTGACAAGGAAAAAAAGTCTATCTAGTGGCTGTCAATCATATCACCCATTCTTCCTGAGCAGATGTAGTTGTCATGGAGTTTCAGCTGCTCAAATTCAACATTTACAAGTTCCAATAATAACCGAGTGAACTCAATCTGGTGCAACTGCTTTAAAGCAACTGGATGTCTGTTCCAGTGAGTTGATTTTGCCAATTTTCTTCTATCTTTGTCGCTGTCAAAGCAAATCTTTGATCGTTTAGTAATATCTGCTGCTGAAACTTCCTCCACAACCTTGATGCAATTAGGTTGAATGGATTTCTGTTTGTGCACCCCTCAGCAGTGAACCTTTACCATTAATCCTTTTGGATAAAGTCTGTGGCTGTAAAATAAAACAAAAAAGCACAGAGCTCTGTTTGGTTCATCTTTTAGTTTCTCAACATGTTGTTGTTTATTGTATGTGGGCAGAGTTTTGCTTCATGCAGTGCAAAATGTATTTAACTCAAAAGCCATTATTGTCTAATTAGTTTTTTTTTGTAGAAGATAAAATGATCACCTTAAAGTGACAGCCTCCATTTTTATCAAATGTAAAAAATGGCAGCCACTCTGATGGCCCACAGCAGCACAGAGGAGAAGATGAATGTAGACTAGAGTCCTGATAGGACTGTTTCATTCAACATTAGTGTTTCCACTTTATTTCAGCACATACAGTTTTATGAAAATGTTGGGATTTACACATTTTAGAGCCAGAAAAAGTGTTAAAAAGATGTAAATCTTGAAAATACTAACGAGTTATCCAGTGTGTAAGTCGGTGCAGAAACAATCCAGCCTGGTAATGGTTATTAGAGAAAGAGGAGGTGCGGCTTGTTGTCATTTCTGTCGTCTGTTTCTTTCAACAACCACCAAGCGCTATATGTAAATAATTATCGTATCTGACACCAAAATGGGTTTAGTAAGCTCTGATAGTCTCTGTATAGACCTCTAAAAAATGTAAACCCCACTGAGATAGATAAATCATATTGTGTAAAGCTGTGTTAATCAGGGGTCTGTCAAGCTGGGTATTGTCTTCAAGTATTTTTAGTTTGTTATGTCGCAAAGTATTTCAAACATCCATGTGCCAACACTTACATCTGTCCATGTTTTTTATAGTAATAAGCCATCAACAACTGTCAAAAGACAGCAGACACTTCTAGTGTTACTGAACCCTTCAGAACAGTTTGGTGCCTTCTACTTTTTTCTGATTGGTTTTCCCTTTCCCTTGATGTTAAAGTATGCTAAGCTTACTTTTGCTAATACTCTACTTTTCTCTCACTGTAGCAAAATGTTACACTTGATGCCATCCTACAGGTGAGAGCTCAAATCATTCAATCACATTATTTATTTCCCTCTCCTAATATACAAACAATATATTATTGTTAACATACAGTGTTTGCTTATTAACATGAATCGCTCTTTTACAGAACGCTACCAGTGATAATGCTGTAATCCAGCTCAGTGCTGTACAGGCAGCCAGGTGGGTGACTGACAGAAAACACAGCTCCAGCATTTTTTTAAATATATGAATTACTTAAACTTTGTTTTTCTCTCTCCTCTCAGAAAACTGCTCTCGAGTGACAGAAACCCCCCCATCGACGACTTGATAAAGTCTGGCATCCTGCCCATTTTAGTCAAATGCCTGGAAAGGGACGACAAGTAAGTCTGCCCCCCGTGACAGTTTGTGTTTTGCCTTCAGTGTTGTTGTTTTTTCTCTGACGTGATGAGCGGTGTGTCGTGGTTGTTAAGACTGCAGGCTGCTGTGCTGGATTACCCACACTGCAACTAGATGTCTCTGCCGCAACAGGGGTTTTGTTTGCAAGAGTTTGTGTGTGTTTGTCCCACTGTGTCCACACGTGAGAGTGTGTGGAGGCAGGCAGGGCACTTGGCTGGTCTTCTCAGTCCAGGCCAAGCCAAATATAACAGCATTCCTGCCTCTCAGAGTTCCCAAATTCCCAGGACCTTGTGTTCAATAAGGGGGGGGGATGAATGGTCAGGGTGGAGGAACTTGTAGGAAGAGGTTGCAAAGACTTTACCACAGCAGCTGATAACCACTTCCTGCTCACATGTAACACCAGCTTATGTTGGACATTTTTATATTTTTATTAAGAAATCAACAATGCATGTCAAACCACCCATGTGTATCCAGCAGGAGAAATTGTCCACTTGTCTATGTTGCCACGGCATTATGGAAGCAAGCCAAGCCGCCTCAGTCTAATAACATAGTGAGCTACAGACTCACAATGCAATGTACAGCATGACAATGACCTCCATTGGTCTTTCTTGAGGAATTATAATGTAAGCTTCAAATGCATGAAAGGGTGGAAAATCAAACTTTACATCCACAGATAGCCACACAAAGGCTGATTACATCACAAATAGAACCACGCCCTGATTCCTGTTTTTAAATCCCAGATAAACCTTCAGAAAAACCAGTAGGAGCTGCAGATCATTGTTGGTTGCCTGATGAAATATTTAGCGGGGTAGACAGACTTGCCACACATCACCATAATACACTAGCATTTGGCTTGTGGGTGGTGTGAGGATCACTTGCAATTGTGTGATTTTTTTTTTTTTTTTTTTGTGTGTTGCATCATTTTCATATTCTTCCTTTTCTTCCAGTCCACCAATCAGCATGAAGCCCAGACTCCTCATCTGTTGTCAGATGTATTATTTGCTGAAAACTCTCTATTCTCACTAGGGTTTCACGTTGGTTGTGAAACTGTTAATTAAGAATCCAAATTAAGGGAGAGAAAAAAAAACTTCACATGATGATAAACAAGTTTTTTGATTAAAGGCTAAAGAAGTAACATTGCTCTAGAAAGCAGGCTAGTACTAAAGAAATAAAAATAAAAAAAGCAGACATGTTGATTAAGCCCCAGATACACCGTCTAACATCAAAGAACTAGCTGCAAAAAAATGGCTGACTTTTGCATCACTTGAAGTCTCTCATGTTTTAGAAGTTGCATGTGAACACATCACAAATACTTCAGCCAATGGCCATCAAACATGTTTATTCTGCACCTGTATGAAGGGGGGGGTGTCTACAAGAATTTAAATGGGAAGTCTAAGGACAGTGGAAATACAAATCACTTCCTTAACTACTCCGAGGGAACTAGAACATGTTTGATACAAAGGTGCATGAGGCACTAGAAATGTCAGTCTTTGGGTGTTTTGCTTGTGGGAGAGGAGAGGATCAGTCGTTTTCTTGCCTTACTCACTATGCTTCTCGATTCTCTCGCCCTGAAGAGCTTAATGCAGAGTGATTTCTATCACCAAAGGGGCTTCATTGCCGCTTCCACATGCTCAATCGACCAAAAGTAAAGGAGCCCTCTTTTTAACTGCTTTTGTGTTTTCCTTTACCCTCCAGCCCCTCTCTTCAGTTTGAGGCAGCTTGGGCTCTGACCAACATCGCGTCCGGGACGTCAGCACAGACTCAGGCTGTGGTTAAATCCAGTAAGTTGACACCGCAGTCTGTCCTCCCCCCCAGCGGTCTGTGTTTGTACACCGTCTGCAATCTGCTGAGATAGCACATGTATTAGTGTTTTTCTTCTTCATTTAAAGAGGCAGTCTGTTATTTCATGGATTATGCTTTTATTAGATAACCGGGGATTTACTGTGCGGGAAAAAAGCCAACTTGACTAGGAAGCGGAAATCATCATCTGCATGATCATCAGTGGGATTAACCGGCTGTTACAGAAGCAGCTCAATCAGAGAGGAGATCAGAGAACGGCAAACTACTTCTTTTTTTTTTTTAAAGCCGCGATAGAATCTTGAATTTAGATGTGATTTTCTAAAATCCAGTTTTTATTTAATCTCAGTCAACTGAAGTGTTTTTTTTCACTCTTTGTAACTATAATAACCTCATCCTGCACTCTAACTTGCAAAAATACATCAATCTGCAACGTTTTGCTACTAGACCTGATGACCCTAACCTGGGACTTGTTTGGTCTCTTATTAGACAGGACTGCTTTAGAGTGACAGGAAACATGGGGAGAGAGAGTGGGGGGGATGACATGCACTACAACATCATCAGGATCAGGAGTTGAACCTGCAACAAGGACTGTAGCCTCTGTACATGGGGGTACCCGCTCTACCAAATGAGCCAAACCAGCGTCCCAAAACAACACATTTTTTAAGCTAGAATTTGCTTGCACTCGTTGATACAATTACATTTAAATTGAAACCCCTACTGACGTTCACATTGGCTGTTATGTATGTTAATAGTTGTGACACAGTCATGTATTATTGTTTCATTTACTTTGCTTTGGATGTGAATGGACAACAAAGTTTCCCACTGGAGCTGCATATACTCTTCCCGTGGTGCGTTATCTTTGATCTGACGTGTGTATGTTTAGATGCAGTGCCCCTGTTCCTGCGACTGCTGCACTCTCCCCACCAGAATGTTTGTGAACAGGCTGTATGGGCTTTGGGAAACATTATAGGTAAGCAGTAGCATATTATCATTGGAGTGTGAATATTGTCACTTTTCAACAACTGTGTAGACTTAACTGTTGACCTCTTTCCTTCCCAGGTGATGGTCCACAGTGCCGGGACTATGTCATCTCCCTGGGCGTGGTCAAGCCTCTGCTATCTTTCATTAACCCATCGATCCCCATCACCTTCCTCCGCAACGTCACCTGGGTCATTGTCAACCTCTGCCGCAACAAGGATCCGCCGCCGCCCATGGAGACTGTGCAAGAGGTTGGTATTTGTGCATGTGTGTGCAGACTTTCATGTTGCCAGACAGATGGATGTGTTGTTCTGCAGTCGACTTGTGTCACCGCAGGCTGAGTCACACACAGTTTTTGCAGAGCGTTTTCTTCAGTAGCCGGTTCAGCCGTGTCACCCCAGGGAATTTCAAACTACAAAGCTCTTTTTGGTGACGTTTTGAAGTCTAGTTTTGACAGCTTTTCCACTTTGTAAATTTTTTTTGTGTGTCTCTCTCTCTCTCTGCCCTGTTTCTGCCTTCATCTGATCAACTATTCCTTTGCCAACATCCAGCCCACTCACAACCCACTTTTCTTCCCCCCACAGATATTGCCAGCCCTCTGTGTGCTAATATATCACACCGATATTAATGTGAGTATCAGAGCGGAGGGGGCTTTTAAGAAAATAACCCTTAATTTTAACTGTCTGCAAGCTTTTTTTTTTAAACTGTCTGCAAGCTCTATTTCACTCAGGGTTTTACTCGTTGTGTGTTTTTGTGTTTAGATCCTTGTAGACACAGTATGGGCCCTGTCCTATTTGACAGACGGCGGCAACGAGCAGATTCAAATGGTCATTGACTCTGGAGTCGTTCCATTTCTTGTGCCTCTCCTCAGCCATCAGGAGGTCAAAGTACAGGTCAGAGTCTAATTCAATTAACTGAATACATCAGATAATACCTTCTTCTTTTTTTTTGTCTCCAGTGAAGTAACACTTTATAATTTTCCTTGTGAATTCATCATCAAATGTATTCATCTTGTGCATCTTCTCTTGTCTTGAAAACTGCAGACGGCAGCTCTGAGGGCAGTGGGGAACATCGTGACAGGGACAGACGAGCAGACGCAGGTTGTGCTCAACTGTGACGTCCTCTCACACTTCCCCAACCTTCTCACACACCCTAAAGAAAAGATCAATAAGGTATCCTACTGTTCACTTCCTTGTTGTTGTTTTTTTGAAGTCTTGTGGTTTACTTAGAATAAAAATAGAAGTCTGCACCTTGAAATTCATAACATTTATGAGAGCTTTCTGACTCACTGCCAGGATGTTTTTTTGTTTCTCAGAAGCAGGTCTAGTATTTTCTAGACATTCTAGTCATTATTGTGAGCTAACAGTAGAGTCTGTGATTTGTTTTGAGAAAATTACTACTAACTTCTGACAGATCTCAGTGTCTTGTTTTATTCAAAGTAAAAACACTGCACTAAGGGTAACAAACATGTATCTCACGTTGGCATTCATTGTAATAAACGCACCTAAGATTTACTCGCATCAAGCTGATAAAGTAGAAACTAAATCAGATGTTAAAACTTGTTGAATCTGAGGTTAATACCACAACTGTGGAACAACAAGGTAGAAAAGAAGAATGTGAGGCTTTGGAAGAATGTGCGTTAAGGACCAAGTGCCAGTTCTGACCATTTGTCATTGGTCTGTTTCCAGGAAGCAGTCTGGTTCCTGTCCAACATTACAGCTGGGAACCAGCAGCAGGTCCAAGCTGTGATCGACGCTGGACTCATTCCTATGATTATTCACCAACTGGCTAAGGTTTGTGCATGGAGGAAAAACAGGAAAAGAAGCTCTTCATGTACTCCATTCTGTTTGTTCATTTTTCACCACCGATCACCTTAAAGCTGGAGCTCGTTGACACATTCAGTGTTTTGTTGACGGAGAACTCTTGATACATGCATTGAATCATGAATCCAAACCTAGCCCAGATTTCTTCGAGTCTTGGCATTCTCCTGTTGTACTGAAAAAACCACATGTTAGTGACAGCCTGTCTCTCTTCAGGGCGACTTTGGCACTCAGAAGGAGGCAGCCTGGGCCATCAGCAACCTCACCATCAGCGGGAGAAAAGACCAGGTGGGCTTGGCTTTTTGACTTGTGATGTAAAAATCTGCCATGTTGGGTGTGATGTGTTTTATATTTAACATCAGAAACCCTTTCTAGCATGCGAGTCAGTCTTAAAAATATTGCATCATTTCAATAATGATTGTTTTTTTTCCTTTTCAAAAAAAGCAAACTGTCCCTGTTATTGATGCTTGAAACTAGGCCATGTTGTATTGTTCACATTTAAAGGTCGTCCAGGAGATTCCACACTTGTAACCATGTACCTATGTTGTAATCAAGTATGGATGTGGTGTGTATGTGTGGGTTTGTGTAGGTGGAGTTCCTGGTTGAGCAGAATGTCATCCCTCCATTCTGTTACCTGCTGTCGGTGAAGGACTCGCAGGTGGTGCAGGTCGTCCTCGACGGCCTGAAGAACATCCTGATCATGGCGGGAGACGAAGCCAGCACTATCGCTGAGATCATTGAGGAGTGTGGAGGTCTGTACCCGACTGATTAATGTTGATGGAATTCTTTGGTTACATTTAGTCTGCACTTTCTCTTAGTTCTCTTTTTTTATTTGAGCTGATGTGTTTTTATTTGATTATTTTTGTCTGTGAGATTTATGGTTTATTGTTTTGCTTCTGAGTGCATGTTTTGACTAAGCGCCTGTTCAATTAAACCCTGAATGTTAAAAGTAGGAGCGAGTTCCCAGTGCTAAAAAAACACCAGAATATATGATGTTATTGTTTTGATTTTACAGGTTTGGAGAAGATAGAAAACCTGCAGCAGCATGAGAATGAGGATATCTACAAACTAGCCTTTGAGATTATTGATCAATACTTTTCAGGAGATGATGTAAGTTTCCAAACACAACATTTTCATCTATTTTTTATTTTTTCATTCAAAATCTTGCTCTGATGTAATGACACAAAATCTGTCCTTTTTTTTTTCTTTTAGATCGATGAAGATCCCAGCTTGATCCCCGACACCACTCAAGGAGGGACATTCAACTTTGATCCAGCTTCCAACATGCAAACAAAAGAGTTTAATTTCTAAGAATCCAGGATGTTCGCTTCAACCAGCTGCACGGGTCACCCTAAGACATTCATCCATCTCTCCTCCAACCTGGCAACCTGGTACAGAAGGATTTACAAAAACATCACGTCAACAAAAAAAAAAACAAAACTCACCACTGAAGGATTTACCCACCCCAACCTCTCTGCACTGCGGGGTGTTTTTTTTTTTTTTGTTTTGTTTTATTTCTCCATCCTTCACTGTACACGGTTTAAACCTACATTGGAATCCTGGTCATCCAACGGGGCACCATCACCATCTGGCAACCTGCATCTGGAAGGATTGTCTGCACTGTCTGCTAGTGCTTCGAAACACATCACTCAAAAATACAAACCAGAAGGTAGAGAAAGCCTTCATGGCAGCTTATTGCCAAATGTCAAATCTTCATAGAGACAAAAAAACACACAAGCACATTTTCAGACACACACACACACTCACATGTACACACATTTCGAAACACTTAGAATTTGTGTGCATACTTCTGTTAGAAGTCGTCATATCACTTATGGGGGGAGAAATACTGCTGTTCGTTTGTGCTTTCTTTTTGTGCTTTCCCCCCTCCCCTGGATCGTCCTCTGGTGTTAACTTCACCTACGTTCACGCACACTGACAAACAACAACACACATTGACACACTTTAGTCACACAGATTCCTGATGGTCGGGCACCCCCTCCCCCAAATAACCCTCTTCCAAACCAGTTTAAAGAGTTAATCCCAGAGCTAAGCCATGACTAACCACGGACTCCCCCCCCCCCCCCCCCACTGCCCTCCCAGAAGAGTCCTGGGGCAGGTGGTAGGGATGAAAGGGCTCCAAGGCGAAAAGAGGACTCCGTGGCGAACTGACTGACGGGACTTTCGACTCAATGACGTCACTTTTTTTTTTAACGTGACCTCTGTTGAATTATCAAACTTGTTAATAAGGAAAAAAAGAAATCATCAAAATGTGAAGAAAATGCCATAATTTTTTTTTTTTTTCTTTTCAATTCATGCAACTGTAAGACCTGCTTACTGCAAAGCGACAAAAGCTTCTTTTTTTTCTACAGATGTATGATTACCTATCAGGAGGAATCACCTTTAGGTGAAGGCGCAGAGACTTAGTAGAAGAGGGTCATGTCAGCTGTAGTGTTCCCCCTCCTCCCCCCCCTCCTCCCCCCACCTACAGGACATCCATTTCTGCAGCATGAGCTCGGTTCACGTCCTCTGATCCAGTGACCCGTCTGCTCTAGACTCCCCTGTAATGTGAAGCTTGAAAAAAAAAGGGGGGGTGGGGGGTCAACTTAGTTTATTTTTGTTTGTATTTTAAAGAAAAGGAAAAAGTCGAGCTCAAATCGGCCTGAATCAAACTTGTTTTAATTATTTTTTAAACCTCTCTTTAGGAAAAAACAACTTTAGGTTCATATTTCAGCTTCTCCTGGTTGAGTCTGTGGAGCTTCCATTTGTCTCTTTTATTCTTCTTTTTTTTTTTTCTTCAGTCTTATGCACACGTCTGAGAGGCATATTGATGTCTGCCTGCAGAAAGGGACCTATTCTCCTCGAAGACTAGACTTATATAATGAGTACAGGTCCTGACCTTTACAGTACTTAACTACTTTTGATGAAGAGGTAACATGTCATCACTCGATTTGAATAATTGTACAAAAACAAATGTGATGTGTAATCTCTCCTTTGCCGTCTAATGAATATATGAATATATTTACATAAAGCCTGTACAAAGCTGCTGCAGCTGACAGTCATTGGATGGACGATTAACCTTACTGTCAAAGATGGCTGGGGAGGTTTTATTTTTTCTTTTGGAAGCAATATTTCTTTGTTTTATTGTTTTTATTTTTGACTTGCATATGTATTGTGATGACATGCTGATAAATTGGAACAGGCTGTTTTTTTTTCCTCTCTCTCTCTTCGTAGTGGTGACGGGCTGTTTAAAAATGTGCCGTCCCATGTCTCAGTTGGTGTGTGGGTGCGGCTTCAGGGTGTCAAAAAGAAATCCCTGAACCTGACCCCAGCCCCTGGTCTCGAAGACTTTATGATCCTCTGGTTGGCTGCTAACTACTGAGAGGGGGTCAGAACGACGGGTGGGGGTGGGGTGGGTCACACTTGGGGTTTTAAATATTGGGGTGGGGTTGTTATGCGCAGCCCAGGCTTGTTTTTGGGACTAGCTGTTTATTACTGAACAAAACTATAGAGAGGGTGTACAGTCATGAACTAGCAGACTAGACCGAGCCACTTTAAAGATTTACAATTTCGTTGCCTTGTATTCGCATTGGATACAAGCTTATGTTTGTTGCAAGATTTTTACTTGCTAATGAAAAGTTGTTTTAAATATAAAAAAATAATAATAGGAGAAAAGCAACAGACAGCGTTTTGGCCTCTGATTGTTTATATCTTTTTATAAATTTTAGATTGAATTCCTCTCTTTAAGGTGGCTCATTGATGCTTTCAACTCTTGTGCATATTAAAGACAAGAACGAGTTGAAAATCATTGTGCCTTTTGTTTTTCATTTCAACTAAAACAACGTTTTATTGAATAGAAAAAAAAGAATTCTTCTCGCGACATGGAGAATAGAGAAACGGGAGATGTGGCTACAGGAATAAATGTGCTCTCTCCCTGTTGTTTGGAGTTGCCATGGGAATGCTCTATGCTGCTCTCTGCTGTTGAGAGTAACTGCTCCCCTCCGATCTTATTCACTAAACATTGTAACACACCATTTCTCCCACTCATTACTCCCCCTTCCCCCTACCCCCAAAACACCACCAATCATGATTGCCATATTACCGTCAGGGGATTTTTGAAATGATCTCATCTCACCCTCAGGACATAATCTGTGTTTCTGATCCTAACCAAAATAAACTTGCTGTTTAGCCGTTGGATCCTTCGTGCTTGCAAGTGTTGTTGATTCACACATTCAGTCGCCGTTAGTTAAAATTAAGTTGTACCGCGAAATCGGCTTCTAAGAAAGGTTTGTTAGGTTTTATGCTCCTAGATATGTTCAGATCTGCGACACTTCCTCTTCATGGAAATGTAATCCTTTACATTTGTATTTTCTACAACACAGAATAGGATAGATTCAGTGTGTCACATTTCTCTATTTCTCATGGATCTCCCTCTTTTCTCTTCAGGTTGGGGTGGTGTGTGTGACCTTATTTGACACCCCAGATGTAACATTTTAATTGTACAGGTGACTCCAGGTCAGGCAACACGAGCTTAAAAAATAGGTTACAGTGGACATTAAAACGGTGTTATTGTGTTGTGAAAAAAAAAAATGTTTAAGTGGCACAACCTAATCATGTACGTTGGTACACAACTCCCAAAAGAGTAATGATTAACTAAGCCTGCAGACACTAAATGTAAATCTACAACAAAAACATAGATAACTGGCCTCTATGTGGATCATTAAATTAAGCTTGACCCAGAGCCAGAGTTCCCATGAACCAGGCTTTCTGTGGCAACTTCTAAAAAGAAAATGTATTTTAAAATCTGATCTTGTTTGTGGAAGTGTAATTTAATTTCCTCAAAGTAACTCAGTGGATCTAGTTGGTGTGAGTAAATATTCCATCTGGGCAGAAGATCAGTCTTGACAAAGTAGAAATAGCAGTTAGAAAAATGATCATACAACAAGCCAATTTGAAGCTTTTCTAAATCTTTACCATTTTTAAAAGATCTTTCTCTGCAAATGAAGACGCCAGTTTGACCTTGAATTCAATTAAAAAAATTCAAATATCTAACCTTAGTTGGATTTAGGGCAAGGACAATTCTTACAGCTGAGCATGAACATATAATATGACATCCAGAACATCTAGTGAATATTTTTTGACCAGAAATTCAAGTTTGTTTTCACCCTCTAGAAAAATCTATCTGAGCTTTGCATTTTGTTTATTTTTTATTATCAAGATCATGATTTAATTATTACTTTATGAGGAATAACAAAGCATTTTATCTTTTTAGAAAGGGTTTTATTTTGGTATTACAGATTAAACAAGGGGCAGACATCTCAATACAAAATGATTCATCACCATGAAACAACTTTTTAGATATCAGAGAACTGGAGAAACATTTACTGCTTAATTATATGGCATTAGATTTTAGCCTTCGAAATCACTATAGCTAACTCAAAGGATTTATTACTGAACACCATTTGGTTATTTTTACTTAAATCATTATGATCTTCATGCTGGAATGGCATCCATCATCTCAGATTTAAAAAAAAAAGAAAAAGATATATGACAAAAAAATAGTTTTTTTGTGTGATATTATCATTTATGATATCGTGTAAAAACCGTATTATATATATATTTTTTGCATGGCTGAATTTGGCTTCCATACTGAGGGATTAAGATTAAGATTAACTTTATTGTCCCAGTGGGAAATTTGTCTTGGACTTCACAGAGCTCTGATGCAGTAACAAAAAATAACAAAATACATTAATTTGTCGGTAAAACATGTCAGTTAAATAATCATAAAATGCCATACAAGTGAATTACTAAAACCATAAATATGTAATAGTTATGGATTTATCCACTTCAGTTTATCAACTTATTTGTTACTGATACAGGTTGCTTTGAACATATTCACTTCTGAAAAAACATCCTAAAGTTGCATTTTAATGTTCTTATTGGCTTAGTTCAATTTTATGTGCACACTCCTTAAAATTTTCCCATATCAGCATAATATCTCAATTTGTATGGAGGACGAGATCTGACAGAAGTATAAATAAATAAATGTATGAATAAATACTGGAATAAATAAATAAAATAATGAATAAATAAATAATTAAATGCGTGATTAAATAAATAAAAACTGGTAAATAAATGGGACATAAATAATTAAATGTCTTAAATTTATTTCTACATTTATTTATTTCCACATTTATTTATTTCTACATTTATTTATTTCCATATTTATTTATTTCCACATTTACTCATTTCTACATTTATTTATTTCTACATTTCTGTGTCCGTATGCTAATGAGGTAGAAATAAATAAATGTAGAAATTAGTAAATGTGGAAATAAATAAATGTATAAATAAATAAATGTGGAAATAAATAAATGTATAAATAAATAAATATGGAAATAAATACATGTATAAATAAATAAATGTGGAAATAAATACATGTATAAATAAATAAATATGGAAATAAATAAATGTAGAAATAAATAAAATGTAGAAATTAATTTAAGACATTTAATTATTTATGTCCCATTTATTTACCAGTTTTTATTTATTTATTCACGCATTTAATTATTTATTTATTCATTATTTTATTTATTTATTCCAGTATTTATTTATACATTTATTT